>NC_046657.1:127804182-127810384 GCF_010883055.1 Belonocnema kinseyi | reverse complement strand
ACTATATTTTCGTCCAACATTCGGTTACCTCATCTTGAATGTATTTCAAGACATTCGTGGATGCTCTATAATGACTCTGTTTTATTGGTGGGTTTTCCCAGATGTCTATGATATGCATGCGTAATGCTATCAGTTTCTAGAAGTACCTCAGGAGGCGGCTTGATTATCCTAGCAACTAACGTGTTTAGTTCTTGTCGCTCCTCAGCAGTTACTTCTCTGAGGCCGTAACGCTGGTCTAATGTTGCCGCATTTTCATCCCGCCTCTCCACTTCCAACTTGATACCTTACTCGGAATGTTGGTGATATACTTCTTGATAATCCGCTATATACTAAGTTCGTTTTCTACCATCGTTTACTATGAAGAATGTATTGATGAAGTTTATATCGAAGAAAACCTGTCCACCTATTCTTAGTCCAACAATGATATGTGTCAATAACTGCTTGGTTCGGTGCCGTATGTAGGATCGCCTTGTACGGCTCCGCTTTGACAAAGCCAATATCCCCGATCACTGCTCTGAATGCACAGACAATGGGTTAGAACCTGAGCGGTATTATCAATTTGGGACCTCATCTAATAATATTGTTAAAGGATTATTTTACCTAATAAGGGCTAGTACGACTTGAGTCTCTTTCGAGGTGTCCTGCTATTCCCTCACTCTCGTTCTTGTGTTAAGAATGATGGTGTCTTTAGTTTCTACATTAGGTATTACCAAGACCTTACGCCATCTCTTTTTTCTGTTTCCTGGACATTTTCCGAACAGTTCGCTCTCTTTAGAAGTCACTTTATCCTTGCCGCATCATACGTTTTTCATAAGTTCTTTCCGTCCCTAGGTCCCTTACTATAGCGTGTGTTGGATCCCTCGGAATTAAGCTTGTTCGTGTGTTCGTCTTTATCCGCACTCAAAGTGGAACTTCACGTTCGATTTTTTATTGTCGCGATCAGTTCTTTGATCAATTGTGCTAGCTCTGATAGGTTTTGCATGCTTTCGCTTTCTGCTAATATCTGGGCAATAGCAGCCACAGAAATTCTCTTTTTGCGCTTTATTACTTTCCTTTTTGTATACATATTTCGAAATAAAGGACTTTTCTGCAGACAGAGGGGCTAAGTCATCACCCAATCTGGATATTACATGTTCATTTTCCGCGGTCGAGCCCCCAGTTCCTCGAATTTTGTGAATCAGTAACATCTGATGACCCTGCTAAAGTCGGACACAACCTTCGCGTATACACAGCCCAGCTAGACCTTAATATCCATGTAACTTTTTGAGAACAGTTAAAGCCCGTGCATGCTAATTAGTAATTACCAGCTTCTCCTGGTCATGCCTACGTAAGAGGATCTGCTGCTCTAACATTTCCTGGCAAAATCCTTCCCTAAGGCGAGCATGGCAATGCCGCTTAAAGTGATCCCACGTGTTGTGATTGAAACTATGCCACACAATGTCCTGTACAGGTAGGGCATTGCGACTAACAATTCTTCGTCTGTGAAGAAAGTGGCGGCTCTGCTCTCGTCGATCCTCCACAAGAAATTATCCACATTTGAGCCCTTTTATCCGCTAAAACAGACCTTCCACTCTTCTTCGGTCCTTGTCACGTCTCTTAGTTTTCTGCAAGGTTTCATGGTCTTTCCGCCATCCTTAAGCATACCCGTTACTCGTATTGGCTTACGGTTTGGTCTCTTTTCCTAATAGTGGGTATACCTATCGTGCGGAATGCGACTTTTCTGTCCTGTCTGTCGCCGTGGCTCCCGATATGACCAGTCCTGGTCCTGTCCTGTTGTTACATTTTGGCTTCTTGTGTCTTACACAAGACTCATGTTCACAACTCATGTTCCGGTGCAGACTGGAAGGAATATGACCGAAACTTGGCCTCTTTTGGCCCCAAAAAATTCTGGGGCCCGTACCTATCATAATTTTCCGATCTGCCCGTTGTTTGATTCAACCGCCCCTGTGTTACCTCTCGCTCACTTGCTTTAGATTTTCAATCAAAATTTTTCCTAAGTTTCCGACACATTTTCTATAAATTTTGCAAAATCCCGAACCCATTCCCAAATTCTCTAAACTTTCAGAGGGTTCCAACCGAATTCTAAACATTTTCGGAAGTACTCATAAATTCTCTTCAACTTTCGTAAATTCTCCAAATTTCCTATTCTGCTGTAATTTATAATTTGATTATTTTAGTTAACAATTAATCTTTGTAGGTAGTCGAAAATTATTCACATCGATTGAAAATGTAACTGGTTTTAGAAAATTTCTTTTGTTTTGTTTTATTGCGTTATTTTTTAACCGAAAATGTGACTTTTCCAATTGAGTATTCTGTCATTTTACTTAGAAATTCATCTTTTTAAACGAACATTAATTTTGTAACCAAAAATGTAACTATTCAATTTTTGCTTAAAAAAATTTTCTTTTTTGGTTGATTTAAAAACGCGCAGTTTTTAGCATTATTGAAAGATGATAATATTAACAATGATAATAAATGGTTTAAGCCATTTATGTAAAAATTTTCAAAAAATGTACCATATAAATTTTTAAAGCTATGTGATATATTATCTTTTATTTAAGATTTTAGTTGAAAAAAGTCATTAACTCTCTTTGACCATTTAGGTTTTATGTTACAAATTTCTTTAAAGTAAACATTAAACTTAAAATGTTATTAGTCTGTTCTCAACGAAAAGTATAATACATAAACTAAAATAAAAACCAAATTTCATTTTAAACAAAAAACTGTTGGATTCATCCAAAAAAGAGAAATTTTTAACAAAATAGCTGAATCTCAAAAAAATTATTTTTACCAATTGAATATTTAACCAAAAAAAGATGACATTTTTCAAAACAGACCAATTTTCTACAAAACAGTTTAGTTTTTTCACAAAAAATATAAATTTTTAACGAAATAGATAGAAATTGGAAAGTATATTTTATAAACCAACAAAAATTTACAAAAAGTTGTGTAACAAGATTGCACAAGAATGCTTCAAAAATGTATTTTCTTTAAAAAGTTGTTTCTAAAAAACAAATACCTGAGCAGTATAGAATCAAAAAGTGTGCAGTGGAAAAGTACCTTTATTTTCTAAACAGAAAATTAACAGAAATCAATACAAAAAATTCACCTATTTATGATTGTAACTTAATTATTTTTTGCTTGAAACCCTACTATTATATTTTTGGAAGAGAATTCGTCTTTTTTAGTTGAAATTTGTATTATTTTATTGAAATTTTAGTTATTTTCGTTAAAAATTCAACTTTTTTACGAAAAATTTGTCTTTTTAGCTTGGAAATTCAACAATTTGGTTGAAATTTTAAATTTTTTAGTAGAAAATTTATCTGTTTTTGCATAAAACGATATTATTTTGATCAACATTCAACAATCCTTGGCAAATCATAACCTGGTCAAAAGTTAAACTCTGACTGTAAATTTAACTATAATAGTCGAAAATTAGTTTTTATGGCGTTGTTGCAAAATTAATTTTTCAAATTTAAAGTAAATCCGTCATTCTAGGTGGAAATTCATCTTTTTGGTTGAAAATAAGTTTTTTTTAACTGAAAATTCAAATAAGCAATTTTTGCTTAAATTTCCTTTGAAAATTTGTCATTTTTAGTAAAAAATCAATTAGTTTGGTTAAAAATTCATTTGTAATGTTTTGAAATTTAAACATTTTGTAGATTTAAAAAAAATAAAAAATGAACATGATTAATTAAAATGTAACTATTACATTTTTGGATGTACATGTGTCTGTTTTATTTGAAAATATAAATAATTAAGTTGAAAATTGATTTATTTTTGAGAAAATTCTACTTTTTGTAGATCATTAATTCCTTTTGTGGCTCTTTTGTTCAAAATTCGTTTTTCTGCCTCAAAGATAATTATTTAAAATAAAATGTCAACTAATAACTTTATTTTTGAAAATAAATCTTTTTTAGTCCAAAATTCATGTATATTGTCGAAAAATCTTCGTTTTTTTTAGAAAATGCAACATCCGACCGAAGAGATTAATTTTCAACTAAAATGACGAAACTTTGATACAAAAAATTAGTTTCTAACTAGTTGCATTTTTAACCAAAAAATACGAATCTTCAACAAATATTGAAATTCTCAATAAGAACATATTAATTCTTTAACAAAACGTCAGAAATGATAATACTTATTTCTTAATTTTATAATATTAAATATTCTTGTGATAAGCCAATTTCAAAGATTTCAGATGGTTTGAAAAAGTTGTAAATTCTGTGAAATCTTTTAAAATCTTAAAAAATATGCTTTTTCCATTACTTTTTTAAAATAGCAAGTCAGTTTAAATTTTCCCGTTAAGTCAAGAAAAAGTTTCTATCTTCTTGAAAACTTTCGAAGTCTGTAATAAGCTTTACTTCCAAGTTTTAAAAATTAAAAATGTTTTAACATTTTTTCGAAGTGTCTTCAACTTTTAATTTAATTGTTAATTTTTTTAAACTTCTGTCTCTTGAATAATTTTTTTCGAATTGTTTGGAAATGATTTAATATGTTTTGAAACCTTTGTCACTTTTCTCCTTAAGTTTATTTTTCAAGATAAGAGAGAAAAATAATATTTTAAATTTCATTGCGGATTTCTGGGTCGACTTTTTCAGTTGGTAATAGAGTCCAAGGTTTACTAAGTAATGCTTTCGATTTCATCAGATTCCTGTGACATAAATCATTTTTCTTTTTCCTTCTACTTTGCTGCTTAGCCTATAAGTACAGGAAATATCAATAATTCCGAAGGTTTCGCATGTATGTATCTATTAAGCTTGAGTAATGAAATATTGATTAGCAAAGATATGTTTAGCGGTGAAAATTTTCCCAATTTGTCAGTCAACTTTTACGGATTCATTGAATAAAAAATGAAGATCCTTATTCAGACTATATTCCTTGCACTAACGGCTCTCCTCAATTGCGGTGGTAAGTTTACCTAATATTATTGTTATTATAAAAAACATTTCTGTGTTGAAATCTTGTCAGAGGCTTATACTGCCCAATATGTCGAAGGCATTTTTGGTTAGAGTTGGATTTTTATTTGATCATTTTGCACGGGGCTGTCCCGGTATATCATCAGTCACGGACGCATTTTTTTAAAGCAATCAAGTGATCTGATGAGAGCAGTCTGCTCAGACCTATTGGACAAAGATTGGTTTTTACCCCATCATTGACGGACTGGGCTGCGGTCAAGTATACGATGGGTGGACCTACAGCTTCAGGTGGGTTCCGAACCACCAGAACCTCGGTACAGGTACATTGAAAAATTTCCAGAGGTTCCGGCTCAGGGATCGAACCCCGGACCTCTGAGGTGAAGTCCGAGTGTCTAACCAACTGAGCTGATGATAATAATAATAATAATTATTATTATTATAAAATTTATGAAATTTAAAAAAAAAATCGAAACCTGTTATGCAACACTTTTAACTTTATAAACTTAGGCCTCATAATTTTTTCATTTATCATTTGTATCTAATTTTCGATTTTTTCACTTTCAAGATTGAATCTCTTAATCTTTTAATTTTAGTAATTCAAAATTCACCATTATTGAATTGCTAGTCTTTAGAAATTTCAACTGCTCAAATAGTTTAGATTAAAACCCTTTGTAAAGCTTTATAGATTATATGATTTATTCCCTGGTGTTTTTATTCTACTTTACACATTTTGTTTGACCGAATCCATTTTTAATGCGACATAAGAGTTCTGAAATGCTCAGCCTGAGCGGCTGGGTTGAATAAAGGCAAATCAACTTACTTTGCCGAGAGTGAGAAAGCTCCTGGAAGCTTTCAAAAATATTTTCAAATTTTAATTTTTAAATACATTATCTAGATGTAGAATTTCATTTCGCATATTTTTTCCGCAGGCAAAAAGTTGCAGCTTTTTTAGTTTTCTAATTAAGGGCATGTGACACAGCTAAATACCTATATTACCGTCCTCACTTTTGCAGTTCACTGAATGTTTTTTTAAACCTAAGAACTTTTTTTATAAATAAAATATCGAGCTGAAATTTTGGAAAATGTGTTAGTACAATAAAGTACGTTTAGGTACTGCATTTTGGTAGGAACTTCACTGAAAATTATTTTATCTTTTTTCTGAACCTCGACATTTTTTTAATGTTCCAACTTTTTTTATACATAAAATATCGGTCTCATACTTTGAGAAATGCAAGAGCCGAAAGAAAACTACGTTTAAGTACAAAGCTTAATAATAAAAGATG
>NC_046657.1:127788299-127804082 GCF_010883055.1 Belonocnema kinseyi | reverse complement strand
AAAGTTTCAGCTCGATATTTTATTTACAAAAAAAGTTCTTAGGTTCAAAAAAACATTCAGTGAACGGAAAAAGTGAGGTCGGTAATATAGGTATTTAGCTGTCTTTTGAAAACGACAATTTTAATTAGTTTTTCACTTTAACTCGTGCTCAGTCAGTCAGTTTTTTGAAGTTTTAAATACAATTTTTAGGGAATGTAGCTCGAAATGTCCTTCGAATGATAGAGAAAAAGGAATACAAAAATGTATTTAAAAAAATTATTGTGAATTGTTTTCTAATGCGTGGGGCTTATCAGACTTCTCTAACTTCCAGCATTTCGTTTATTAAGCGAATTTTGAGTAACAAACAACTTCCAGCGAGAAAGTTGTTCACTACATTACAAAGAAGTTTTCTAAAAAAAATTTAGACCAATCGAATTGATTTTCAAGAAGTTATTAACGTCTCAGGTCGATAGAGGCTAGGCACTCGCGCCCGTGCTGTAGCTATAGAATCTCAGATCCGATATATAAATACAGTTCACTGGTGTCAAAAATGAAAATTAATCAAGTAATCAGGTAGTATCAAAGTATTATGTATAAATAGATAATAGTGCTTAATGTAATGAACCGTTTTATCAAAACCTATTTAGAACCGGAATAGAGGAAAAGGGGAAAGGAGAAAATGGTAAAGGAAACAGGGTGACCATGAAAAGCGAAAGGGGAAAAGAAAAGGGGGAAGGGCGATATCAAAAAGAAGAGAAGAAGGGGACAGGAAAAGAATGAAAAGTTTGAAAGGAGAAAATGAAAAAGAAACGGGTAAAGGGAATGTGGAAAAGGAAAAGCGAAAAAGAGAAAGAAGAAAAAAGAAAAGAGGAAAAAGAGAGAAATAAAGGGGAAAGGGAAAATAGGAAAAGAACGATGGCAAACGGAAAGGGAGAAGTAAAAGGTAAGGAGGGAATGAGAAATGGTGAAAAGGGAAAAGTGAAAAGAGGGAAGGAAATGGAAAGGCGGAATGAAAAAGGAGAAAGGAAAAGGGAAGGTGAAATGAGAAAAACAAAATGGAAAAATAAAAGGGCAAAATAGAAAAAACAAGGTTAAGGGGAAAGGGATAAAGAGGAAACGAAAGGGGAAATGAAAAAAAAGGAAAAATAAGAAAAATAAAAGTCGAAAATGAAAAAGAATAAGGGCAAAGAAGGAAAGGAGGAAAGGGGAAATAGTGAAAGGATTGATTTTGTTCATTTTTCTCATTTTTTAATTTTATTTTTCTCATTCCCCCTTCCCTTTTACTTTCCCCCTTTTCCATTCCCCTTTTCTCACCCCTTTTCGACTTCTTCATTTGACCCTTACATTTTCCCTGCCCCTTTCTCTTTACCCTTGTTTTTCTCCCATTCCCCTTTCCCCTTTTATTTTTCGATTTTCGCCCTTCCCTTTTTTTCTTTTCATTTTAAGAGAGCGGCAGAGAGATTCCTGGATCCAGACTCGACCATTGCTGCGGTCGCTTAGTCGCCCGTTTTCTTTTAAATTCACTTCTGTCCCAAAAAAAAAGTTTCACTTAAGAATACACTTTTAATACTACCAGAATCTCAGCGTAGGTGTAATAGCGAAGGATGGAGGAAAGAGAGCGGGAGAGAGAAGGAGAGATGGAGAGAACGAGAGAGTGAGTGGCGAAGGGGGGAGTTCACATAGTGCCATAAGAAGTTATCACTTCAGAATTATATTTATCATTTAAAACATGGCATCGCTGGAACCTACAGTCTCCTTTTTGCTAAGTACGCTGTTTCTGCCTTTCACTTACAATAAAAAATTTTTAAGAACACCAAACAATTTTTAACTACTTCATATGCTTTCTTTGAAGGAGCTTAGTACAAAAAGTATAGTTGTATCAAGGTAGTAAGGCTACTTTGCCTCGTGTAACAGCCACCCTCGCGTTGCTCGGGCGGCAAGTACACAGTCGTCAAAATAGCTTTCTTTATGCCTTCGACACACAATGTACTATTTTTAAATAACAGAGTTGCTACAGATCAGGTAATCCTAGAAAGTCAGGGAATGACAAGGAAAACGAGGTAGTTTGGAAATTATCAAAAAAATAAGATATAACGGTAATTTAAATATTATAGTTGAAAATCGTAATTATTTAGTTGAAAATGAATCGTTTTTTGTAGAATTGAACTATTTTTGGTATAAAATTAAAATCTTTTTAGGTTGACATATCAAATATCACGTTTTTCATTGAGAAATCATAATTTTTGTTGAAAATTGAAATACTTAGCTGGAAGTGAAACCGCTTCGTTAAAAATTTATTTATTTATATGATGGTTCATCATTTTAGTAAACATACTTTTTTCTCAAAATTTAATTATTTTGTTTAATATTAATTGTTTCAGCTGAAAATTTAACTGGTAAATTTTTGGTTCAAAATTTATCTTCTTAATTTGAAAATTCATATACATGTTTTGAAATTCCTGTATATTATTGAGAATTCCAATTTGTGGAAGAGTAATTAAGCTTCTTGGTAACTAATTTTATTTCTTGGTGGTGAATTCCTTTAAAATTTTGAATATATGGTCGAAAATTCATGTGATTTGTTAAAAATTCGTCTATTTGCGTGTAAAATTAATCAACTTAATCAAATTTCAACCTGTCTGTTGAAAATTCATCTTTTTGCTTAAAAATTAGTGCCTTTATTTAAAATTAATTTATTAACTGAAAATATAAGTGTTACATTTTTTTCAACAATTAATTTTTTTACTGAAAATTCAATTAATCTATTTTGAGTTAGAAAGTTATCCGTTTCAGGTGCAAATTAATTTACTTTTTGGTTAACAATTAATTTCTTTGGTTGAAAATTGTACTATTTTGTTGAAAATTCGTTTCTTTTTTAGTTGAAAATCTATTTTATTAAGTAATAATTATATTTTTTTATATTTAATAGACTTTATCTTTTAGTTGAAAATTCATGTATTTGAATAAAAATTTTTTTTTTAGTTGAAGATTTATCAATTTATTAGAAAATTCACTTTAACTACACCAAACTGCCTCTTTTAGTCACCCCGTTCTCAGCCTTTCTAGAACTACTAGCTTATGCAGTTTCTGATGGAAGCAGGACCCTAACTGTTTACGCTTTGATCACCCCGAAATCAGTGCAAGGTGATTTGAAGGCAACCTCGGACTATGGACTGAAAACAAGAGTTTTGTGTTTATAATTTTTTGTGGAAAATTTACCTTTTTTGATAGAAATTTAACGTTTATCGTTAAAGAATGATATTTTCTGTAAAAAATTTAAATATTATATTTTTTGTTACGAATTCATTTCTCTGGTTAAAATAAAAATGTTTATTTAAAAATTCGTTTTTTTTTTTGTTTTTTTACAAAATTCATCTTTTGGGTCGAAAATTCCACTATTTTATAAAAAAAATTCATATTTTTGGTTGAAGATTCATCACTGTGATTAAAAACTAATTTCTGTGGCTGAAAATTCGTTTTTTATCTAAAGATGTAACTATTACATTTTGGTTTTAAAATTAATTTCTTTAGCAGAAAATTAATTAATTCTTCCGAAAACTCGTTTTTTTTACTTTTTTAACTGCGAATTAAACTATCGCAGTTTGTGTTTATAAAATTATCTTTTTTAGTAGAAAATTTATATATTTTATTGAAACTTTAACTTTTTGCGTAGAGAATTTATCCTTTAAGTTTAAAATTGAATTATCTACTGGAGAATCCGTTTTTGATATTAAAAATGAATAATTTTATCTAAAAATTTAATGATTTTGTTTTTTAAAACATTTTTGTTTTTATGATGGAAAAACTATTTTGTTGAAAATTTGTTTTCTATTTTTGTTATTTTCTTTTATTTTCGTTGAATATTTATTTTTATAGCATTCTAACTATTATAAATTTAGTTGAAAATTAATATTTTTTATATAAAAACTCAAGCAATTTTTTCAAAATGAGTCTTTTTTTGTAGTAAATTCCTCTTTTGCGTTCAACATTAGACTAACTTTTTTGTTTAAAATTCATTTCTTAGCTTCAAAGTGTATCTTTTCGATTTAAAAACTCAACTAAAAAGTGTTTAAAATTTATTTAAAATCAACATTTTTATGCATTTATATAATGAATTTTCTAGGTGTATAGTTGGTTTTAAATTATAGACATTGATATTGTAGCAACTCTGAAACAGTGCTGTTTAATGCAAAATTTAAATAATGTAATTATTAATATTAAAGAAAGAACATAGATTGTTTATGTCCTAATGAATTTTGAAACGAATGCATAAATTTTCAAATAAAAAATATTATTTTTCAACAAAGAAAAAACAAATGGTCAAGCAAATAGTTTAATTTTCACCCTAACAGATGAATTTTCAACTAACATGATGAATCTTCAACTGCCATAGTTAGATTTCAAATCAAAAAGATCAATTTTTGACTAAGACATCGATTCTTCAATTGAAATAGTTAAATTTTCAACAACGAAGAATTAATTTTCACTAAGAAATATAAATTGTGAACCAAAACATTTTTAATTAATTTTTATTTTGAGCAAATTAATTTTCGAATAAACAGATTAATCTTTCACTAAAATAATGGAAGATTTAATTTATATAAGTTAAATTTATAGGTAAAATTGTATTTTTTAAAAACACTATCTTTCAACACAAAAAAATGGTTACATTTTCAAACAAAGTGATGAATTTCCAACTAAAATCATAAATCTTTAACTGAAGTAGTTGACGTTTAAACCAAAAAGATTATTTTTCAACTAAAATGATGAATCTGTAACTAGAATAATTAAATTTTTTTGAGTGAGATGAATTTTCAACCAAGCAGTTTAATTCATACAAAAGAATTTTTATATAATATTATGGAATATTCAACTGGAATAATAGTTAGTTTTTGAGGTAAAAAAAACTCAAAATAATTTTGAATCGAAAAAGAAACATATTTGCAACAAAATAATTACATTTTTGCAAAAAAATTCTTTCCATCCGAGCAAAAAATTTTTTCTATCCAATAGCTCATATTAAAGAAAAAAGGTTCAATGTTCCTTCCTCCCAAAAAAGTTATATGGCAGCTGCAGTTAGAGACCAGTTCTCAAAAAAAGATCAAGCTATATTAATCAAATCAATACCGGATATCACTATCGATGAATACACTCATGCAAACGGAAAATTGGTAGACTCTAGAAAAATCAGATTTTCCTCTAGAATATCAAACGGTCGAGTTTGCTTTTATTTCGACAGTAAACAAACAGCAAATGACCATATCAGTAAATACACAAATATAACAATAAAGGAAAACGGATTGGACCTACGACCACTATTGACGAAGTTTCAAAGGCTTATCCTATCTAACGTGTGTCCAGTTAGTCCTCACTTTATCATCACTGAGGCTCTTGAATAACTATATATCAAAACAAACTCACCGCTAACCTTTATGAGAGCAGGAATGTAAGATCAGGGATACTTCCACATTCTTAGTATCAGAAGGCAAATATACATCCATCGGGAAGATAAATAAAAAATTCCAGAATCTTTTCAAATTAACTTTGAGGAAACTTCCTACTGGATATATCTGTTAACAGATACCCTAAAATGTTTTATATACAAACAAGTTGGCCATATTGCTAAGCTCTGTCCAAAACCTCCTCAAGGCAATATTCCTAAAATGGAATCAAACTCAACAGCAGAAAGCACGGCAGTAGACTCACCAAACCCAACATCAGGAAAAACGGTTTCCCTGACCTTCTAACACTAAAAAGTAACCTCATGGATATCACTTTCTCAGGAAAAAAACGGCCTCACTCGGATACTGCATCTACCATGTCAACAGACAACGCGCAAGACACTTCTGCAAACACTCTAATAAACAAAACTAATAACAAAGAAGATTGGATTACTGTAGATAACAAGGTAAAACGAAAAAGTAAGAAAACTAAAACTAATTCATCCCAATCAGGAAAATCAACTGAAGTTATGCCGAAGCCCATTAAAGACATTAGAGAAAATTCCAAGAATGAATATATCCTTGATTACTCACAGTACAAATGCTTTTTCGAAAACGCTACAGGTGTACCTAATATATATTTGCCTTGATAGCAAAAGAGTATTGTGATGACTCTTTTCTTTATGATGGAGGACATGTATCCCCACCTGATGGATCGGAGTATTAAAAGCAAGCACACTAGAATTTACAACAAACCCCAAAGTCAGTTGAAGTACAGGAAAACGTTACTTCTGAAGATAATTCAAAATTCAGTGATCCAGATACAAGTGGAACTGATAGACCTGATAATGAAAACTACAACCCCTAATATACGAAGATTATTGCATACACAGATAACAGCGATCCATATATCCTTTTCAATTAAAATAGCTCTTAAAAACATCCAATGGAATTTAAACGGATTCCATCGCCTCTTTGAATCCCTTCAATTGCTGCTCAAAGAATGAAATCAATCCATAATCTGCCTTCAAGAAACGAACTTTAGAGGAACCTATTCTGCTAATTTAAAAAATTACTGTCCTGTCTTCAAGAACCGAACCAACGCGGATCATGCTAGCGGTGGAGGTGCAACATACATTAAAAGGGAGATAACCTTTGATGAAGTTGACTTGAAAACAGACATAGAAGCTGTAGCGGTCCAAATAATATCTGATACAAAGTTATGTGTATGCAACATATATATCCTCAATTGGTTTGATCTATGCATTGAAAACGTAAAAAATTTACTAGGTGATTTCAATAGTTACAACACTCTTTAGGAATCCAAACGTACTGACCAAAGAGGAAAAATGTTCGACGAACTTTTAAATAATTGAAATATAATGATCCTGAATAACACTGGCCCAACATACTTTAACGTCGCCAATGTCTCCTCTAGTTCAATCGATCTCTCAATCTGCAGTGCTTCCTCAGGATATCGCTTAAAGTGGGAAGTACTAGAAAATCTCTATAATAGCGACCACTTTCCCATTTTAATTGAACTTACAAGCCCTCATCAGAAAATATATAAAAAAGAACCTCGATGGAAGATACAAAAAGCCGATTGGATGAATTTTCAAAAGTTTATGATGAGAAAATTGAAGAATTGGTCGATCCGTCTCAAGAGAACTGGGACCAAATAGATGACCTAATCCTAAATTTTATCAACTTAATTATTGAAGCAGCTGACTTCAGTATACCCAAAACCTCAAACAAATCTCAAAAACCCTAAGTACCCTGGCGGAATGAAGAAGTCGATAAAGCTCTCAAAGACAAATAGCATGCATTAAATGTATATAAAAAACATAAAACTACCGAAAACAAAATAGAATTTAAAAAGCTCCGATCTTTGTCACGTAGAACAAACAAGTTTAGCAGCCGAAAATCTTGGCTAAACTACATCACTCTCTGACGCATCATGCTACTAGTGCTACATCATGGAGAAAAATAAATAAAATTCAAGGAAATTCAACTCCTCTTACTTTATTCTCACTGATAAAATACGATAACTCTATACTAACGGACCCCGTTGAAATGGCAAACGAAATTGTAGATAGCTTCGCAAAAAACTTGAGTGACTCAAACTATAATCAAAAGTTTTTACAATTTGAAACTAGAAGTATTAACCAGGAAATCAACTTTGAGCCGAAAGACGAAGCCATAATCGTCCCGATTCCAAAACCAGGAAAAGACAGACGACAAGCTACCAGCTACAAGCCTATAGCTCTTACTTGCACTATGTGTAAATTAATGGAGAAGATAGTAAATAAAAGACTTCGGTGGATCTTAGAAAGAGGGAAATTTTTTTATCCGAACCAAAGTGGCTTCAGACAAAACTGAAGCACCCTTGATCCACTAATCAATTTAGAAAAAGAAATTTGTGATGCTTTTATAAACGATCAGCATCTACTCACAGTATCCTTGGATGTCGAAAAGGCGTATGAAATGGTCTGGAGAAAACGAATAATACAGATTCTTTCTAATAACAAAGTACGGGGTTCGATGCTAACATTTATATACAACTTTCTCTTACACAGATACATTCAAGTGAGAGTTAATGGTCAACTGTCCAAAAAAGTTGAACTTGAAAATGGAGTTCCTCAGGGATCCGTTCTTAGTGTCACATTGTTTTTGGTAACGCTTAATGACGACACAGAAAATTTACTCAAACCTGTTAAAAGCAGTAAATTTGCAGATGACGTTACGATTTATTGCAAAGGGAAGCACATGCAAACCTCTGAAGCGTTAATACAAAAATGTCTAAATTATCTTCAGGATTGGTCCGATATTACCGGCTTCAAATCCTCGAATACAAAAACAATGTGCATTCTTTTCTCTAAAAAAAGTTCCAGGTCAGGAACCCAGTTCTTCATCTCAACAACAATCAACTAATAGTCACTGATACCATCAATAACCTAGGTCTAATCTTCGACAAAAATCTCACATGTTTACCCCACATCACTCATCTCAAAGACGACTGTAAACGCAGACTAAACATACTCAAAACTATAGGAAAAAGAAACTGGGGAGCTGACCAAAAGCTCCTTATTAAAACATTCAACGCACTTGTAAGGTCTAAATTAGATTATAGATCTATAGTCTACAACTCGGCAAAACCTAATATCCTAAATAAACTATCACCTATACAAAATGCAGGACATAGATTAGCCTTAGGAGTCTTTTGTTCCAGCCCCACTAGTAGCATCCTCAGTGAAACCGGAGAGCCTCCCCTGTTTACCAGAAGCAGAAAGCTAACGCGAGCACATGCTGCTAAATTGACTTCTACATCTGTAATTTCTACCTACCACAGTACCTTTAAAGGAATTCACCAAAATAGATACAAGGAACGCGACAAATATCCAAAACTATTCTACATTCAAGTAGAACAAGTTCTAAACGAAGCAAATATAACACTACCAACTATCGCACAAAAAAGACGCCATAAATACCCACCGTGCGAATTTCCCCTACCGCAAACTATCCTGGCACTTCATGAGGTACCCAAAAACCAAACCAAAGCAGAGGAATACAAGGATATTTTTACAAATATTATGAAAAACTTTTCCAACTTCATCCAAATTTACACTGATGGATCAAAGCGAAATACAGCAACAGGTTGTGGAGTAGTAACACCTGAAAGTAGATTCAAATTCAAACTACCAGACTCTCACTCCATATTTAGAGGTGAAATGTATGTAATTTAGAAAGCTCTCGAATTTATAGGAAGATCAAAGGGTACAAATTTCATTATCCTCTTGGACTCACTGAGTATTATCATAGCTATAAAAAATTTCACTAAATATGACTGTACAACCCAAACTATCCAAGAGTCTTTGACAAATCTATGTTTTCTGGGGAAAAATAGTCTTCTTGGATTCCTTTACACAAATGAATCGAAGGCAATGAAGAAGCTGATGCTCTAGCTAAGTTAGCCTGTACTCTTTCAGTTCCTGATGAATATTCTATAGTCAAGTATTATGATATGCGCAATACCATCAACTCTACTGTCAATAGGATCTGTAACAACACTTGGAAGTCATCACCAGCCTCCAAACTCCATGATATTAAAAGTGATTTCTTCGAAGAAAATAACAATCTCCTAGATAGTCGAAAAGATCACATAGCCCTAACTAGATTGGGAATTGATCACACCCACCTAACGCATTATAAATTAATTTCAAAACGTGATCCAAAAAAGTCTAAAAATTGTGAAGTGATTCTTACCATAATGTTGGTAGACTGTCCAAACTACCTTAATCAAAGAAGGCAATATCACTTAACAGACAATCTAAAAAGAATGTTTACGGATCGAATATCCTTTCAAAATGTATTAGGTTTCCTCAACGAAATAGGTCCTTAACCATCTATAATTTTTCAGAACTATGTTTTTCTTTTGAACTATAAATCTCATTAATTATACAGAACCTTCAATGTATACCCCTATATGATACTTGTTTGTAAGTGTGGTAGCTAAAGATCTTGTAGTTGATGTGACCTTAAGCATGTAATAAAAAAAAACAGGTTTTTTAATTAAAATGAAGCATCGTCAAAAAAATATAATTTTCTACAAAACAGCTTAAATTTCAACCAAGTAATTTTACTTCTGACCTAAAAGATGCATTTTCAACTAAAATTATAAACATCGAACTGTAATACTTCATGTTTGAACCGAAAAAAATTCTTTCCACATGAAGATCAACTTGCAAGGAAAAAGATAATTTTCTACAAAAAAACATCGATTTTTATCCAAATATGTGAATTCTCAATGAAATAATTGGATTTAAATTAGCAATTAACAAAGACAAAGCTTTTTCGAAATTTTTGAGCTAGCATACCTCTGACAATATATCTTTTTTTTATCAAAGTGAAACTTTACAACAAAATTGATAAAAAATATCAGGGTGCTTCTTTTTTAGAAAATTAATTTTATATTTTTCCCGAAAACCGCCCCCATTTTCTTAATTTGAAACTGTTTTTCAATTTACAAATTCGTCTTTTTTTGTGGAAAATTTAACTCCTTGGTTGGAAATTGGGTTACTTTCTAAAAACTTGTTTGTATTTGTTTAAGGGCTCATAATTTTAATTAGATGTTCATCTTGTAGTTTGAAAATGGATGCGTTCAGATAATATTTTAAACAAAAGTTCAAAAAATCGTGTTTTTGAGTTTCTTGATAACCCAAATTCCGAGAATTCCCTGAATTTAGGAAACTCATAGAACCTGAGAGATTTCGAATCATTTGGGGCATTTAAGAACGGCTAAAAAGTGGATAAATACAGGAAACTTAAGAAATTTTTAAGAGTTCAGAGAATGAAAAAAATTGAGTAAATTCCGAAAAATGTCAAGAACTTAAAAGTAATTATTATAATAGAAATAATTTGAAATGAATTTAAAGGAATTCAATGTGAGTAAAAATAATTCGGATTAATATACGAAACAAGAGAGTTGCTTTAGACGAACACTCCAAAAGGGATTATTTTAACATGGTGGTATCAAATTATAATTAAAAACACTGAAAACACATTAATTTTGAATAATTTGAGAATCAACAAATTTTAAGCCTATAGTTCTAGCGGAAGTATATTATCTGATAGAACAAACTAACTCTAGATCATATAAGCTATCATTTCAACATGTGTGCTGACAGCTTGAAAAAGATTGCGGCATAATAGATTTTCGTTTGCACAATATTAACTCTGCCAAGGAATATTTAAAAAGAAAAACCTTTAATTAGGAATAGTTACATTAAAATTTAAAGTTTTTTAACCGAGGATCTTCTGAAAAATTCTTTCGTAAAAATTGAACTACTTTCGAGAATGAACATATGAAATTAAATCTATTCAAATTGTTAGATTTCAAATGTAGAATCTTTGAAAAATAAATATTGACGCATTAATCGTAAAAGATATAAAAAATAGGGTCAGCTACAGCAGCCCTCCATCTACTCTTAATTCTTGGGTTCTATATTTCACTTTATTGCCCCGAAAATGCGCTTATATGCGCCATCAATAAAAAAAGTTTGCGCCACAAAACTCTAGGAATTAGGTCAGGCGTTATGTATAGCAGAGAGGGATAGGTGGCAACACGCAAGCACCCCCATTTTAAATTTTAAAGTTCAAATTGCATAACCTTGAAGATCTCCAAATGCGGTGATGTGCGCCATTAGAAACACATTTTGCGCCACATTGTTATCGATTTATCAGAGATACCATTACTAAACAAATTTGCGCTAGCTAATTAAGAAATACATTATTTGGCGCGAGGGGGAGATGTGAGGCAGGAGTTAAATCTTCGACAGTGGTATGAAATATAAAATTGTCGATATGTAATCATTCTTCTTCAAATGTGCTCATCGGCGCCATGACATTGCTTTGTAAAATTTGAAAACTGTCTACGACACCAAGGTTTTAACACCTTAAAAAGTGATGACCCATGAATTAACCCAGATATGAAGGTCCTAACATTTTGCAAAGTGATGACCAACAATATAAAAAGTTTTAAATCCAGAGTGCTGAAGGAAGTGATCAACGGGGTTTCAAATCTGCTCATTTGCGCTATACAAATTTCCTGAATATCTTGAAAATTACACCACATATGGAGGTCATAACATTTTGCAAAGTGATGACCAACAAAATAAAAAGTCTTCAAAAGGGGCTCATATGCGCCACTCTCAAACACAACAAAAATCTATGATCAAACCCCTCATTACCTCTTCTTATCATTCCACCCTACGCTGTCATCACAAAATAAATTTAATTGAAATATAAAAGTTGATAATTTTTGTATATAAATCAAATTAATTCATTGATATTATCGTGGGGTGGCTCGTCAAAAAAAGGTATTGAGGGTGTTTATGATTTTTTGTTAATTTTGAAAGTGTGGTATATGAGCACATTTGAAACCCCATTTGCAAGTCCCTTTATTACTACGAATTGAAAACTTTTTATTATTATCATCACTTTACAGAGTATGATGACCATTTTATTGCTGATAACTCGATAAAAATGTGGCGCAAGATTTTTGCTTTATGGCGCACATCAGCGAGTTTGGAGATTACCAAGGTCATGCAATTTAAATTTTGATTTTTCAAATGGTTGTGCTATCTTATCGCCCCCTCCTCTGCTATTGCTTACCACCTGTTATAACTCCTAGAGTTTTGTGATGAAATTTTTTTATTGATGGCGCATATGAGCTCATTAACGGCGCAATTCAGTGGGCTATGGAAACAGAAAAAAATCAAGAGTAAGTAGGCTAGTGTAACTAATTTTAAAGAATGTAACTTTTGCTGATTGTAGTTCAGCGTATTGAACAATTCGAAAATTAAACAATTTTGTCCAGAATTTTGAACGCATTAATGATATTGCACAATTTAGACCTGGAGCAATAGATAACTATTTTTCAATGAATGTGTTGACAGTTGTAGCACTTTAAATTGAACAATATCAAGTAGAAAACACTAAAAAACTTATGAGGTATAAGCGTTTTAAATTTGGAAAAAATTTCAAAAAATTGTGCTTGCGTAGTATGACTCGCTAAGATATGACTCTTAAAAGAACCCCGCTTGTTTAAAAAGAGAAGCGAAACACCCAATTCTGAAGATTATAACTGTACATTGGCACTGAAGAACTAACTTTCTTTTTAAATTGTTCTTTTGAGTTTAAAAATGTATGTATTTCTGTAGAAGTTGCATCTTTCTTAAATGAAAATTCCTCTCTTTTGATGAGAATTCAACAATTTTTTTTAAAAATCAACCTTTTTGATAAAAAATTTACCTGTTTTTTTAGAAATCTAACTATTTCGCGGAAAACTTACTTTTCGGTCAAAATGAATATTTTAGTGTTGAACTATTTTTTATTTTTTAAATATTCTTTTTATTTGAAAATTCAACTTTATGTTTAAAAAATCTTGTTGAACCACTTTGTAAGGAAATCATTTTTTTTTGTTAAAAATTCATGCTTTTAGTTAAAAACCCAACTCTTTGGTTGCAAATTGAACTATTTTATGGAAAATTACTCTTTTTTCTGAAAACTTATATTTTCTGGTTGAAAATTCAAATTTTGTACGAAAAATTCGCCTTTTAGTTTCGAAGTTTAACAATTTGAATGATGTGTATTTTCTTGCTTGAATAAAACCATTATTAAATAAAAATTCGTTTCTTCATTTTTAAACTTCTATGTACGGCCATTTGTAGTACACGGTAATTGTAACCATTTATCCACACACATTTTTTTGAATAAAATTATCAGAGATATAGTATTTTTTATTTGACGCGTAGTTTTTGTTGAAAGCGTGTCAAATGAATTTAAATAAACAAATTAAATTTTTGGCCAAACATATAGAAGGCGCGATATTATGTTTAAAAACAAGATTTCTTTGTAATAGGGTCTAAAAATTTTGTTTTAACCTTTTTTTCTCACGAGACACTTGATCAGAATCTATTCTTTAAAGCCGAAAGAGATTTAACAAAAGAGAATTTATAATAACTCCATTTCAGTTTTCGATGGTTTGACGTTAAATCTTTAAAGTTTTATGCAAAAATGTTGGGATGCACAATAAAAAGGCGCGTAGCGCAATGTCAAATGATTTTCAAGCGCGAAACGCAAGGTAAATAAATTTCTGAGCGCAATATTCAACATCTGCGCACCCAGAACCCGTTTAAATTTGTGGAAATAATCTAAAAAATATTATCATTATTATATATTTCATTAGAATATTTTTTTGAGAATTGTTTTCTGTTTTTCTGTTCAAAATCAAAATAGTTAATATTTATTATCTCTGGTTAATTAATTTTTAACTATTTATACAAATGTAATTTGTTTAAATTTTTTTTGAAAATGTATTTTTTTCCTTCAAATGATTACTATCATTCTAATAGAATATTGAATAACTTTCGTTTATTAATTTTCCATTATTTGAGCAAATGGAATTTGTTTAAATAATTTTTTTTAATTTGTTTTTTTCCTGGAAATAATTGCTATTAGTCTAGTGGAATATTAAATAATTTTTATTTTAAAACAATTAACCGAAGAATGTTGGTCAATATTCCACTGAAGAAATATTAATAATTTTTAATAAAAAAATTATTTAAACAAATTCCATTTGTTTAAGCAATTAAAAATTAATGAACTAATGTTAATAAATATTTAACCAGACCAATAGTAATAATTTTTAAGAAAGAAGAAAACGAATTTATGAAAAAAAATTGTGTAAACAAATTCCATTTGTTCAAATAATAAAAACTTAATTAACCAATCAAAAATTATTCTAAAAACTTAAAAAGGTGATTTTTCCCCGTGCATTTTGCATGGGAAACTTTAAGTCAAAACCGGCATCTGTTGAAATAAAAAAAATTAAATAAAAAATTAGGAAATTTCTTTTTTCGGATTTGGAATAAATGGGGGGATCGTTGCCCTCTGGCTCCAATACTTTCACGCCACAGTTTTTTAAACCCAATTAATTATTCTAAAAAGCCAAAAAGTGATTTTCCCCCTTGAATTTTACAAGGGAAACTTCAAGTAAAACCCGGCAACTGTTAAAATAAAGAAATGAAAAAATACAAAATTAAGAAATTTCTTTGTTCGGATTTGGAATAAAATGGGGAGGGGGATGTTATCCTCTAGCATACAAAAAATCTTGCCATGCATTTTTGGACCACCCTAGACTGCATTGTCCCCAGCTTCGGCATCTAGAGGTACTGCGCTTGCGCTAGCTATGCGTAAGAGCAAAGATATTATAAACGTAGATGCGGTGCGGGCTTAGTTGCCCGCCATAAATATAGACGGCGCGTCCGGCGAAAAAAGTCACTTCCTCTCTACCCACCGCTCCCTGTAGAAAGCACCCATCGATATAGTTTGCCAAGAGCCACTTGGAGCGCTGTAAGCAACTCTGGGCACATCTTCGAGGCGCACTGATGGTAAACTTAGCTTGGACAAGAACCATTTGGATTGAAAGTAAGTTGGCAATTAAAATTGTCTATATATAGTTCTTTAATATTATTTAGTTTTTGTTTTTATTGTTGTGGTCTGCAATTTCTACGGACTTTTTTAGACTATTCATCTAATCAAGTTCTCTTATGTATTTTCAAATTTCTTAACTATTACATATTCTAACGTTTTTATAAAAATATAATTATAATTCCAAGTGATAGGAAAATTGTTCTTTCGGTCTTTATATGTTAAGACGACAGTTCCAAGCCAGATTACGTTTCGCATTGGCAAGCAAAATTAGACGAACAGAATTTCACTGGCACATTCATAAAAAATATCATATTTCATCAAATATATTTTAAAACAAACTTTAAATCATTATAATTGATACAGCTGACTC
>NC_046657.1:127786936-127788199 GCF_010883055.1 Belonocnema kinseyi | reverse complement strand
AAATTATCGAACACTTTCCATTCAAAAATTCAGATGAAATATTTAAATAGCTTTAAATTTGAAATTATTCAATATATTCTGAAGACTACAAATTTAAAATGTATAAATTATTAAGGCTTTAAATATTTTTGAAATTGCTGTTCTGGAGTCTAAATAGCACTTATTCTTTTCTTAAGAAATCACAACCAGAATTGTTATTAAAAAGTTTGTAAAAGAGTTTTAAAAACCTTAAAAGAGGTCAGATGTTTTAATAGTTCAATATATGTGATAGAATCCTTTTAAATATGAAATTAGTCTATACTTTTTCATGTTTGAGCTACAATTATTCCATTTTAGAGTTATAAATTACAGTCGTGAAAAACCAATAAAATGTTTTAATTAATTTATATATAAAACGAAAAACCTTTGTATAATTCAACCTAAATGCAGTTGCAAAAATTTAATTTGAAATGCATTGAATTCAAGGTATAGTTTAAAAAGAAAACTGAAACCAAAGGATTGACTTTCAAAGAAATCGAAAGAAAGTGACTCGCTGAATTGCAAATGAACATGGAAAATGGTGTATTTTTGCATTTTTAAATTTTAAATTCAAACTTTTTCGCCTTGCAACAATTTTGAAAAATTCTGAAAATTCAAAAAATAAGGCTGTATTCTGAAAATGAAGCAATTTTAACGTTAAAATTCAAGTTCCTAAACTGAAGGCCTAAAAGTTTGCAAATTTTACAATTAGTTTTATGTAAATTGTATTGGTATCTTAAAAGAGTATAAATAGTTCTTAAATTATTTTTTAAATTTTCTGCAGTTTAGCTTTTTTACATACCTAGATTTCAAAAAAGCCTACCCAATTTTTTCAAATTTTAATCACTTATTTTCTAACAGAAAATCACCCCTGTTTACCAATCACTGAAATGAATTAGAAAAAAATTGCCAAGACCCAAGAATAAAAATTGGATGTACAGCGAAGTTTTTAATTTTTAATTGATATTATCTTTAACTTTTTGATATCAAAAATTTCCATACACATTTCTTTTTAATAATACTGTAGGAAAAAATCCACAAGATCGAGCGCCGAAATTATAATTAGAGCAAATTTTCTGTAATTCTATGGGGACGGCTGAAATATCCCGAAAAATAAAATTCCTGACTCGGTAAAACTATCTATCCCAAAAAATACAATTCCAAAATTAATAAAATTCCTGAACAGTTTATAATATTAACGAATTTGAAAATTCCCAAATAATAAGACTCCCCAAATAAAATTGT
>NC_046657.1:127783606-127786836 GCF_010883055.1 Belonocnema kinseyi | reverse complement strand
CAAATTATTACTTAAGTTTTTCAGGAGTTTTAAATGCCTCAAAATCTTCAAGATTTTTTAAAAATTTTATAAATCTTTTTAAATTTTTGAAATATTGTCGACACTGTAAACTTCCCGAAATAAGAAATCCTGAAACCTGAAAATTCCTAATTAAAAAATTCTAGAAAAATGAAATTCTGGACAGTTTACAATATTATCGAATTTAAAAATTACCGAATAATAAAACTCCAGGCCGAATGCTGTCTAATGATAAAATATACAAACTAGAAAATTCCCGAATTGCAGAAATTGAGAAAACAGTTATGTGGTTAATATTATTTATTTATTAAAAATACAATAATGAAATGTTTTTCTTATAGAAATTTGGTTTAATGTTTATTTTTTTTTAATTATTGTTTTAATTTAAAATAACAATAATTGTATAAAAATGTGATACAAACATAAATTTAAAACACGTGAGCTTCAAGTGGAACAAACTTTGCAGGATCCAATGCAGGCTGATTTAAAGCGACTTTTATTTTTATTTTTTTAAATAATAATTTTATTTTTGCGAGCATTGAAAAATAACCAATAATAAGATTCCCGAAATTATAAAAGTCCCGAAATATAAAAGTCGAATTGGAAAATTCACAAAAATAAAATAAAATAAAATTCCAGACAATAAGATATTACCGAATTTTAAAAATCCCCAAAGAAAATGCTTGAATCATAAAATCCGAACTAGAAAATTTCTGAATTTAAACAATTTAAAAAATTGTTTATTAAATATTATTTATTTATTGAAAATACAATAATCGAATATATCTTTCTGGATGAAATAATTTGTTTGAAAATGTGCATAGTATTAGAAAAAAAAACATAAAAATTTCTGAAAAATCGAATTTTTTAATAATAAAAAAAAATAATAAAAATAAATTTTGATATAAATCGTTGTTCAATTGAATCCTGCAAAGTTTGTTTCAAAAATGTTATTATGTAGGTACAAAGAAAATTTAGGCAGAACATTTTTTTCTTTCAAAGCACACGTGTTTTTTAATGTATTTTTTAATACAATTTTTATAAAATTATTATTCAGGTGCCGGAGATTTCATTTTTTGGGATTTATCATTCATCCCTATCGGAATTTTTGTCAGTGGTCCCATATTTGTATACCTCCTCTTAAAATTGTGTAATTTTTGAAAATAAAAAGTCGACATTTGAAAACATTTCAAAATCATCAAAAGTATCTATTCCCTTTTAAATTATTTCAAATCTTTTAAAATTATTTTAAAAATTTTTCGGAACTTTTAAATGTCTTTTAGACTGATTACCATTTTTCCTAACATTTTTGTAAAATTCTGCACACAAAATTGTTTTAAGAGCTTCCAGCTTTTTTTTAATATTGTAAATCTTTTGAAATGTTTTGAAATATTTTTAAACATTCTCTTTGAGTTATGTACTTTTTAAAAATAAAAAATCATTTTAAATCTACCCAGAAATTTTTATTGTTTTCCTAGTGTTTCAAAATTCTTGAGGATCTCCAAATTTTGTTCTTTTCTTTGTAACATTCAGAAACCTTCAGCTTATTTGATTTTTTTCTAAATTCATACTTATTTAACTGTTCTTTATGAATCAAAATGAAATACTTTTACCTTCGAAATACAAACAAAAAAATTAAACAATTATAATCGTAACATTCCAAGTTTAAATTTGTCACTCTGAAATTGTGACAATTTATTTTCAAATTTTTTACTATTGAAATTTGTTTTTTTGTTTTTAATTTCCAAACCAAATAGATTAAAAATGGAATATTTTATACTGAAATAATACTTCAAAAAGATTTTGAAATTGCGTTCATTTAAGAAGACATTAATTCGAACTTTACACTTGTGTCACTACTAAGGCTTTGCAATTAAATTAGTTCAAATTTTAACGTTAAAATATGTATATTATATCATTTTGAACATATCTAGAATCACCTTGTAAAATCAATCACTGTTTAGTTTTTAATACTCGAACTGCAGTTCAATTTTCAAATTTACTTTCATTTCCTGATTTGTCCCGGTCGCGAGTCTAGCTTAATATTTTAAACAACTTTCATTTTATTGAAATTGTAATTTTTCATGAAATTGTAATTTTTCGGTTGTAACTTACGGGACAATAATTTTATTCTTTGAAAGATTTTCTACAAATCTTGTTGATAATTTCTACATTCTCATAAAAAATGAGAAGGTATTAGTTTTTTATGAAAAATAACTTTTTCGGATATTATCAAATGTCGACCTTTTGAGGACCCGTGAGTCAGAAAATCAAGTTTTTATGTCGTGGTCTGTTTGTCTGTGCGGCGTCGTCGCTTTTGTTGTCTGTATACCGGATAATTTTCGAAAGACTGGTCCGACTGGATTGGGCTTTGACACACTGTTCGAGGGACCAAAAAGAAAGATCGAGTTCGTTAAACAGCCATTTTTGAGAAAAATCCAAAAAGTTGAAGCTTTTTCAAAATTTTTGAGACCACTTTTTTTCAAAATATGAAAATTTTATCGACAGCTATTTATGGTACAAAAAAATATGAACAATTTATCCTTACAATTTTTTTGAGCAAATCAAACTTACCAAAGGTAAAGGATTTTCAAAATCCAAAAAACCAAACGAAAATGGACATTTGAAGCAAAAATAGCTTGATATCGAAAAAAGTCAAGAGGCGAAAAACGCTACTTTTTCAAGGCCCCATGATCATTTTATCACATTCTCATCCATAATGTGAAGAGTTTTATGCGAAAAATGATTTTCACGAATTTCATTAAATTTTGACGTTTTGAGGCTCCTTGAGTCAGAAAAACAAGTTTTTACATCGGCATCTGTCTACCTCTCTGGCATCTACGTCGTCGTTATTGTGGTTGTGGTTGTCTGTATATCGGATAACTTTTGAAAGAATAGTCGGATTGGATTGTGGTTTGAACACAGATTTTTTATTTTAAGAATTGTATGTAAAAATTGTACTATTTTTATTTTTATAACAAATATTTTTCTTCAATTAAATATTTGCCATAAAAGTGTTTCGAAGAGATTTTTAAGAAATCTTTCGGGGAATAAAATTAGTATTTATAGGTCGACAAATGATTGTTTTCTTTACCAAATTTGGCTTTCGCCTAAATTTTTCCAGTTGTTTTTACTATAGTACAATTTACGTTTGCATCTCGGGCGAAGAAATCCATTCTATTCTTTGACAAATATTCTTTGTAAATCAATAT
>NC_046657.1:127776262-127783506 GCF_010883055.1 Belonocnema kinseyi | reverse complement strand
TTTTAATTAACATTTCGATTTTTCAGAAGAACTTTTGTGATTTAAAAAATACTATATACATTTTCAACCAAAATATCTTATCCAGAAATATATTTTGTTTTACTTATTATTTTAAATTTAAACAATGTCATATTTTACGAAGAATAAGAAAACAAAAATTCGACTTCGTAGTACGATGAGGGCAGCACCTCGATAGGGCAGAAAATGTGATGTCCTATATATATATAATTCCCCAATCCGACGCCCCGTACCACATCTACGTTTATAATGTCTATGGTTAGAGGAACATAGCGTGTCTTATTATTGCCATGGTAAAGCGTTGTCGCGTTGTGTTCTTCTTAAGTATCCTAGCGCAAGCGCAGTACATTTACATGCCAAAGTTCGGATCACTGCAGGTCTGGTGATTGGAGAGATCCGTTAGATACAATACATCGGTAATATAAAAAGAATTCTGAGGATTTCATGAAATTGTGAAAAATTCACAATAAAAAGAGCATTAAGTGAATTTTTACATTCATCCATTTCAAAATAAGAAATAAAATTGAATTCAAAAGAAAACAGGTTTTTCGGGAATGAAACATTTATCCAGAGCTTTAAAAAAAGCTTGATTGTTCTTTAACCTATTTGCATTCAAGAGTCAATCCATTTCTGCAAGCTCCGACTAAATTCTAGATACTTCACCATTAAGGTTTTGAATTAAATTATCACAAATATAAATGAGTTTTAGACGTCTAAAAACTTAATAGGATTTTTAACACGTTTCCATGCAGGAGCTCATTCAATAAGTTAGCAAAGTCTCTTTAGCAAATTTATGCTTAAACTAAATTTGTCAAAAAATTATGTAAAATAAAAGAGAATCCGAAACATTCAAAAAAAGGTGAAAAAGAATCTTTCGAATTAGGAGTTTCGACGTCGTAATCCACTAATTACTATAATAAAAAGTCACATACTCTGACTCTACAGAGAGGCGGATTTTGTCACAAGATTAAAAAATTTTAAGGTTATATGAAAACTAAGAGTTGCATGATCAAACGTCCTTCAGATTCGTAATCAGCGTGTAAAAACCAAAAGAATTAATGGGTCTTGTTACTAGATCAAGACAGTTATTTTTTGTTTGTGGCTGTATAATAATTACTTTCTGGAATTTAAATAATGTTCGTGGGTCCGCTTTTCCGCTTAGAATTAATTTTCATTCGAAATCTTGGTTTTCTAAGCGTTCTTAAAAGAATTCTTACAAGAGTGCTTTTATTTTTTTAAAGGATGGTTCATCTTTGGTACTAACGTGATCATACTGATTTCGTCAGTAGAAATTACAAGCGCTATATCTTCCTTAATTCTTCTTGAGATCTTATAAGTAAACAGATATTAGGACCTATATAGATCATTTCTTTCATTTTTACATAAAAAAACCAAGCCTATCTAGCAATTCCATCCCTAGAAATGAACTAATGGTTAAATTTTCAGCTAAAAATTCGTTTTTACCCAAAAAACAAAGACTTTCTATTTTTCAAAAAATTTTTAATTATTTTAATTCATATTTATATTCTCTCAAACACTTAAATTCCTTTAATGTGATTTATTTGATAAATTTCCTAAACTCAATAAATGCTCTAAATGTGTCAAATTTCCCAAAATTCTATAAATTTCTTAAATTATTTGAATTCCTTTAATTCTTTCATTTCGTTCAATTTTCTGAATTCCTTTAATATTCAGCATTCTAAAAATTCTCTAAAGTCTTTTAACTCTTTGAAGTCCTTGAATTTTCTGCATATTCTGAGTTGTCGGAATTTCAAAAGTTATGCTTAAATACAAGCATACAAGTAAATATCGAAAAAAAATATTTTCATAGAACTGCGCCTTAAAAAAAAAACTGGCCTTCACACAGAAGAAGGTGCATAATTTAGTTCAAAATGATCAGTTCTATCACATAAAACGCATTTTCGAAATTTGGCACTTACGCCCGTATTCCTCGAGGGCCTTCAATTAATCTTTTGATAATCACCAATCTTTATTTTCTTATTTCAGAACTATACGCTTCAGGAAAAGATCCATTCTTGCCATATTATGGCGCAACTCCTTCCCAAAATAGTAACCTACTTCCTCATCTACCTACTGGAGAAGATTATAACGATAGTTATCAGCAACATCATAATCCATTCCAAAGATATAGTCCGTCCTTGCCATATGGTGGCCAACCTACTCACCAACATAATGACCAATATGCTCACCTAGATTTTAGCGAAGATCGCAACAATCAGAATGAGGAACATCATAACTTAACTGGCCTACAGAACAGATTTCTTCCACATAGTCCACATTTGCCATATGGTGGCCAACCTTCTCACCATCATAATGACCAATATGTTCACCCAGCGATTGGCTCAAACCTCAACAATCCTAATCAGGAACATCATAACTTGACTGGCCTACAAAACCTACTTCTCCTGCATAGTCAATCCTTGCCATACGGTGGCGAATCTTCCCACCAATATCCTCCCAAATTTCTTACACTACATGAACACCAAGCTACTAAGGAATATCATGGCCTCCCTTCTGAGGGAAATCCTAACTTAATTAGCTCAGTCTTGCCATATTCTGCCCAATTGCCTCTCCAAAATCCTAGCCAATATCTTAGCCGAAATAAACATCAATTCGCGGTAGACTATCATCATTCACTTCCTGAAGAACATGGTACCGTAATTGGGTTGCATAAGCCTGTCGCGCCACACAGTGACCTGTCTTCTTACCAACTTTGGAACCAAAATCAAAACCCAACTGACACACAACGTCCATTCCATCCACCTAACGTGAACCCCCTACATAACATAATCTTTAACTATAATTCACACCTCCCAGGCGACCCTTCCCCAACATATACTATCAAGTATTTGAACAGGGAAATTGGAATTTGGCAAAATCATAATGGTAGAGTTTACCATGCTCAGCTTGTAGGCTTAAATATTTATCCAGACGAGGAGTATACGAAGCACCACATGTACATAACCCGCGGTGTATTTGAGAAAGACTTTCATATTGTCGTGTACGTAAATGAAAATAGTGACGTTATAGGAGCTGCGCTTCCACGGGATGAACCAGGTATACATAAATGTGACTGCATGTAAGTGGATAATCGCGCTGAAAAGTATTTTCAAAGTGTGTCGGGCTATTTATTTGCATTTTCAAGTTGAAAAAATAAAATTTTCAAACATTATTTTTTACTATGATATTAGTATTTTCATATTACAAATATATTTTAAACCGTTAAAAATATACCATAAAAACGCAATATACTCTAGAGGTATCCACAAAATAAAGAAAAAGGTTAAGTTGTATCTTGTTTAATAATAATTATTATTTTCAAATTGAGACCTGCCGGTAACTATGTCTTTATCACACCACCATCATAAGTGTACTATAAAGTAATTGAGACTGTGATCTGATTGGTTGATGGATATTTATATCTGTACTTTATGATAAGATAAGTGCAGTGACCCCAAGTTTGGCGTCAGGGGAACAAATGCGCTAACTGGTGTAATAAAAAATGTGCGGCTTGTCCTTCGTATCGAGCATTACATTAAAAAGTAATTGAATTTAATTAAATTGGATTGAATTGGATTGGAATTAATTAAATTAGATTATATTGGAGTAAAGTTAATTTCATTGGAATTAATTAAATTGGAATGAAATGAATCAGAGTAGATTGGATTTAAATAATTTTGATTGAATTAGAGTAGATTTAATTCAATCTAATTGAAGTGAAGTTGATTGGATTGGAATTATTTGAATTAATTGAGTTAGAATGAAATGGATGGGAGTGAAATGAATTAGAGTAGATTAGATTAGAATGAGTTGGATTGAATTGGAGTAGATTTGAATTAATCTAATTGCAATGAAGTTTATTGGATTGGAATTAATTAAATTGGAAGGGAATGGATTGGAGTGGATTAAATTTGAATGAATTGGAATGGATTAGATTGGAATTATTTGGATTAAATTTAAGTGGAGTGGATACAACTGGATTAGAGTGAAGTTCATTGGATTTGTATGAAGCTGATTGAAATGGATTCGAGTGGATTAGATTAAAATTAAAGGGATTGAATTGGGGTTAATTGGATTCGATTAGATTGGATTGAAACTAATTGGATTGGAATTAACTGGACTGGAATGAATTGGATTTAAATTAAATGCATTGAATTGGATTGGATTTGTATGTCGCATGAAATTGATTAGAATAAACTGCATTGCATTATATTAAATTGGATTTCAATTTTAGTGGATTAGAATAAATTGTATTAAAGTGTATTGGAATGGATTTAATTGGAGTGGATTGGATTAAAGTGAATTTGATTGGATTTATATGAATTTGAGTGAAAATGATTGAAGTGAATTGTATTTGATTAGATTAAAGTGGACTGAAGTGGATTGGTTGATAATGAATTAGATTTAATTGAAATGGATTGTCGTTGATTGTAATGAATTTGATTTTATTCGATTGGATTAGAGTGAAATGTAATGGATAGTAATGAATTGTAGTGGATAGAATTAGAGGTGAGTGAAGTGGGTTCAATCAGAACATTCTGGATTATAGCGGATTGAATTGTATTTAAGGAAATTGGATTGGGGTGGACTGTAGTCGATTGGAATGGATTTGATTAAAATGGATTAGAATGAGTTGTATTGGATTCGATTGAAATGAATTGGATTGGAATGTTTTGAATCGGAGTGACGATAATTGGATTAGATGGTGAATTGAAACGGATTGGATTAAAGTGGATTAAATTGAATTGCAATAGATCGCAATAAGTTTTATTGGATTGGATTGGATGCGAATGAATTGCATTGAATTGGATGCATTGGATGGCTTAGATTGGATTAGATTGTAATAAATTTAATTGGATTGAAATTGGAGTTGATTGGGCTCGATTGGATTGAAGTAAAGTTGAATGAATTGGAGTGAATGAGATGGGAATGAATCGGAATTTATTGGAGTTTAACTAATTCAATTGAATTAAAGTTGTTTCTATTGGAGTGGATTAGAATGAATTTGATTGGATCAAGTTGGAATAGAGTAATTTGGAATGAACTGGATCGGATTGGAATGTATTTTACTGGATTAGAATGGATTGGAATTGATGGGATTGGAATGGATAGGATAGGAATGGATAGGATTGAAATGGATAGGACTTGATTGGATAGGAAGGAATAAATTGGATTAGATTTGAATAGATTGGGTTTCCTCTCGGGGTTTTCGATTAGGACTCTATACAACCTATTTGCACTTTTGATCGATTGGTGTGATAAAAAATAGTGTGTTACACTCTGCGATAGTAACTATTTTTTAGTCTCAGCAAGAATAAAGTATCAAGGAAAGTTTAAAGTTGAAAACACTTTTAGTAGGGCGTGTTTAGATCAACACATTGAAATCTTCATTAAATATTTATTTAATTTCAATGAATTAATCAAAAATTTTGGAAAAACGTTTCTTAAATAGTAAGTTACAAATGCCCCGTTGGAAGTTTTTTCATCTTGGAACATCCCTGGATAGTCTGTAATGCTAAAAAAAATTATTACTGATGTGATTACCGATAAGAAAATAAGTGTAATCAGTTTAATTTCTAGATGCACAAAATTTTAAATCAGATTAATTTAGAATCTAAAGATTTTAAATTGTAGCGGTATTAGTGAAAGCGCAAATTTGAATTGCGAATTACTAAATAAACTTGGGAGATATTTCTTATTATCTTATTCTTATTTTGCGATTTTACAGCATTTTTAGAAATAACAATTAGTTGCAAACCATATTCAGAAGTTCTGAAAATATTAGAAAATAATTTAAATTTTAAGAATTTCGAGATTATTTATTTTTATTTTATAACTTTTTATTTTATGAATATATATAACTTATATTTTATTTTATAATTTTTATATTTTTATTTCTTAACGAATCCTTATAGAATATTAAGGAGTATTTAAATTTTGTTTAAGATTTCCCAAATTGTCAAAAAAGCCCCTGAAAGATTTCAAGGAAATTATTTTATGTTTATAAGATTAAAAGGTAATTCAAGTAATTTCAAAAGATATTTAGAATGTGTGCCTTAAAAATTATAAAAAAACCAAAAATAAATATCAGAATAATTTGAAAACTTCAACATTTGGTTTGAAAATCTTCATACAATTTTGTATCTTGTTTAAATATTTGTTCCCTTTTCAAATTTTAAATTATTTTAGAAATTTTTCCAAAGCATGACAATATCTTTAAAGCGGATTTAAAATTTTCCTAAAATATTACTAAAATCCTACAAAATAGAAAAATGTTTTTGGAAAATTTTCAGATTCTTTTATTGAAAATCTTGGGAGTCTTTCGAAATCTTTAGCAACATTCTCTTATCCAATATTTAAAAGAAAAAATATCTTTTTTAACTTAAAAATTTGTGTATCATGGAGAGCTTGGAGAATTATTTTTCACGTTTCCAATCTTTCATCCTTTTATTGCATCCGGGGCCATAAATAAAAAAAAATTGACTATGAGGAGAATAATCTATAATATTCTTAAATTTCGGGCACTAGAACAAGAAAATGTTACGTTCTTTGTTTTTTTTTCTCGTAATATTTCACTATTCCGTTGCAAACGACTGTTTCACTTCCTCAGCTTCAATTAATAAATGCTTAGTTTTTTATTTTCAGATTGATTTTTTATCTGTATATAATCGCAAATATCTTTTTTCCAGGTGATCTTACGATGTACAAAACTAAATTATACATTACCTGTTATGAAAGAATTTTTATTGTGCACCTCAATAAGCATTCAGGAAAAGTGGTATCATTGAATCTTCTTAAAGGTGAAACTCAGCCTCCAGAAGATTCCAGAATTCGCAATTCCATGGGTATTGAAGAAGAGTGGAAATCTATTGGCGGCATATACTTTTACGTTACCATACAAAAAGAGCCAGAATTCAAAGTTTATAGGGGTTATCTTGACCCAGTTGAGTTTTCCGAAGATTCAACTAAACCCCGTAAACTTGATCAGATTGAACCTAAGCATAAAAGGATACGCAGAAGAAAAAATAGTAATCAGTGACCGTTTAATCATAGTTTATAAAGAAAAAAGTATATTCCCGTGCAGAAATAGCCTGATTTCAAACATACGAGGGTGGATTGATAAGTTTCCGGCCTGACCAAGAGATGGCGCCACTAGGCCTACCTTGAGGTGGCGTTCTATAGTTCCATCCTTAGATAGCTTGTAG
>NC_046657.1:127767663-127776162 GCF_010883055.1 Belonocnema kinseyi | reverse complement strand
GTTGTATAAGCGTAATCCAAGCGAATTTTTGCGTCGATTCATAACCGTTGACGAAACTTGGGTCCACCACTACACTCCTGAAACCAAACAACAGTCTAAAAAAAATTCTTAAAAACGTTGTTTTTCTTGGTCAGGCCGGAAACTTATCAATCCACCCTCGTAATAGCGATCTGGTCCGGATCGGGTTTCCCGATCTGGCCCTGATTATTAGAATGATGTGGCCCATGCTAGGGCCAGACCAGGCTAGACCGATTTCCCACTGAAACGCCATCTCCACGTGCTCGTAGAACTACTGCTTCTCATTGTTTTCTGATAGTGTAGTGAAATTCGAATAGTAATCGTTTATGATATTCTATAAATTATTAAAAATGCTTGCGGTGAGTTAGCCAAGTGTTCGGAGGCACCCGAGCACTAGCCAGTATACCTCGAAACCTGCGCAAGGCAAATTAAAGTTAGTAATTACCGTAATTCCACTCTGGGGCTCATTGAAACCCAACCTCAAATAAGTTAATAATCAGTTACATTGTTTCATATGAAGTTGATATATTTACGATTAGGTAAGTCAAATATTATAATCTGCTGAAATTTATCGAGTAATTTTGTTTTCAATTATCATTTAAAAGCGTATGGGCAAGGATAAAATTTTAATATTTCAAAATTTTAAAGATAGAATATTCTATTAAATCGAATGTGCAATTGAAAAATCGATTCTGCATTAATAATAAATTTATTATAAAAATACATTAAGGACACCTTTTCATAACATGAATTTCGGAATCAAGTAGTAAAATCAAAACACCAATTAAGCAGTGCTCCCAATGAGAGTTATATATTCAACTGCGCATGCGTCGCATTCGGCATATTATTGGTAGCTTATCGCGCTCAGTTTAAAATGATTAAAAATATTATATTTATAATTTATTATAAATAATGGAATTTCCTCTTATAAAAATGTTTATTATATCGAAACTAATGAATCCTATTAAATATAGAAATTAATTGTATTCTGTAAATAATATATTAAATGACCATAAATATTTTATTCCAAAATTTTGTCTACTTCTATTTCTGTAGTCTATTCTTCATTAATGCCAAAATTTCCCAAGTTTGTGGCGTCACCTCAGTGTTATATTAAAAACTACAATTTATGTATTTTAAGTATCGGTAATCAGAGGGAAATGTTTTTTGAGTTTAAAGTAAAATATAAAAAAATACATGAAGTAAAAATTATTTCAGTGTCTCAATAAAATAATGCATTCAATGCTTTTTATGTGATCAACTGGTAATTATTATTATATATAAATTCGAACTTTAAAATTATATGTCAATATGTTTTAAGTTCTTATGGAATGATTTTAAAAGATGATTAATACTTCAAATTTTGAGCAAAATATAGGGTAGAAATCATTTTGATGTTTTAATGCAAATAATTTTTCACTGCTTCTCACTTTATTATTAACCGATTAACTAATTGTTGATTGATTGGTTTGAAAAAATGAATATAATTTTTTTAATGAAGCATAATCAATTGGTTATTTACATTAAGGTTATGTAATTGAATGTTGCTATTATTTTTATAATAGAAATTTATTTTTGGTTTAAAATGTCACCATTAGAATTTTTTTTAATGATTGTGATGTTTTGAAATGAGTATCGGAATTCAATTTTAAAAATGATATGTATATAAATTTCAATTTAAAAAATTATTGAATGACTTTTATGTTCTGAACTCAATAATAAATTCTAAAGCGATTATGCTGAAATTTATATTTTATGGAATTGGTTAAAAGATTATATTTAATTAAATTTAAACAAAGACAAGTTTAAATTTAGAAAACATATGAAATAAAAATTATTGGAATGTTTCAATGAAAGTAGGCACTCAGCGCCTACTTTGACTAATTTTTCAATGTCTTTATCGGGTTTGACGAAATTGTTTAAGAGCAACATAATTAACTCAATATGTTAAAAGAATTTTAAATAAAATGTGATTTAATTGCATTTTACAATATTTTAGAAGAATGATTAACGTCATCTTTTGCAATTTTCCAAAAGAATGGTTAAAGAAAAATGTACTACTATTGGAGTCTGCAATATTTTTAGAGGCGTACATAATTAACTCAAGTTTTCACTAAAATTTTTAAAGAAATATGTACTTTTATTGGACATTGCGACGTGATTGAAATGACAAGAATTATTTAATTGTTCACGTCTTTTAAGATAATTTATTTTTGAATACAAATTTAGTTTCATTCGCCTCTACAAAACTTTGGAAGATCGACATAATTGACATATTTTTCTCATTCTTTGCAAGAGTATTGTAGAAGAAATCTTTTTTCCAATTTTTTAAGATTGAATGAACTGACTCAATTTTTATGTCCTTTTTAAGGCATTTATGGACAAAAATTTACTTTTTAGAGAGGTTGGTAAATTTTTCAAAGAAGTGATATGGTCTGTTGTGGGTTGCTGGATCGTCCAAGGAGGGTAGGAAGGGAGAAGGTAATCTGTGTGGGGAAAGGGGAGACAGTGTTATAACGTAGAATTGCGAAGAAGGACGGCATCGTGGAAATGAACTTTTTGGAGAGGTTGGTAAATTTTTGGAAGAGGTGATACGGTCTGTTGCGGGTTGATATACCGTACAAGTTGAATAGGAAGGGAGAAAGTAATCTGTGTGGGGAAAGGGAAGACAGTGTTATAACATGGAATTGCGAAGAAGGACGGGATCGTGGAAATGAACTTTTTGGAGAGGTTGGTAAATTTTTGGAAGAGGTGATACGGTCTGATGCGAGTTGATATACCGTTCAAGTAGGATAGGAAGGAGAAGGTAATCTGCGAGGGGGGGGGGGTAGTGTTACAACGAGGGGTTGCGAAGAAGGACCATATCGCGGAAAGGAAGATTCAAAGGCGGAGAGGAAGAGTTGAAAGAAAATATAAAAAAACTTTTGGGAGTTTAATTCGAATTTGGGAGGGGCTCCAGATGCACGTTACCTTGTTTCTTGAGTAGGTTAAAGTCAAAATCCCTCATCCCTGTCGGCGGTCTTTTCTGACTAGTAGGCGGTGTAAGGTGAATACTTCGAATGTTCTCGCTCATCAGGGCCTTCAAGGCCTAAAGTCCGTCCATTAGATGAGTTCCGATCCGTCCTGTGGTCAAAGAGTAATTCAGTCAAAAAAAAATGCCCTGACAAAGAAGACACTCCCTCGAAAATGTTAATTGTTTTATTTCCGTTTAACGCCATCCACACAGGACTCAAAAGGACGACCGGTGGTGGTGCCTGGAGCTGTACTTACAAGTTGTTTCGAACGGTTCGGCTCACGGGTGTCTAACAGCTCTTTAAAAGGACGCCCGAAGGGCCTGGAGAAGGAACTGTCAGCCCGCTGAGAAAAATACAACGTAGTAAGGAGTGACCAAGCTATTAAATATTTGCTTTGGCCTGAAAAGGATTAAAGTTATTCCTCGGTAAAATATTGTGCTCGGAAAAGAACAGTTTAAGGGCATGTTCTTCGGTGACCACGTGACGAAACTAGTCCCCAGCAATGAAGATTTCTTTTGTGGTCACTGTGTCCACACGGCTTGAGATATTGTGTTTAAACTTTGACAGATAAAATAAAAAGCACTAAAGAACGTTTGTATACATCAATATATTGGTAATTTTAAAGAAACTTTATTTATAAATTGATGGAATAGAATATTACCATTCGAGTTATAGCACTTTGCAAATTATTTTTGGTTTGATGCATTTTAGATTTTTTGATTCGCTCATATTGAGCATTGACACCATTTTATACTAAATCATCTAAACCTAGAAAAAAATTAATATAAGCAATAAAATTGGCACATTCGTTTCAAATCAACAAATAAGTATCTGCACACACGTAACCTATCATTATTTTTTGGGCATTTTTAGCGATTTCAAGCGAAGAAAAAAAGAAACTTTGAATGTCGATAAAGTCGAGATTAAGTGACTAAGTTCGTTCATGAAATTTTTGTCTAAAATGACTTTCATTTCTTTGGTCATAAAAATAAAATATTAATTTCAAATTGGAAACATATCAACACCAGCAATGTTCTTAAATTTACTCGTCGGAGTTCTCCAACCAACTTCCATAATTCTTGACGTTGAATCGATTAGTTGATAACTATTGTTGACTTCACAGTGAACCAACCAGCGGAACTAAGCGTCGGACTTGCCCTGTCTTTCGCCCCCGGGCGAAATTCTATTTTTATTCTTAGAATTGTTTCACACCAGTACAAAAAATTCACAAGAATATATAACCATTAAAAAATTCTAATTATTTTATGAAGATGCATATTTCTCAAGATGGGACTTGGACGGATTTTCGAGTATCACATTCTAAGAGGTTCCTCGACTTTTTTAAATCGAGGCATCTACTTTATCGACGTTAAAGGTTGATTTCCTATTCCTGTAGTATTTTTCTACAAAACTTTCTTCGTAATTATGGACATTTTGATATATACTAACGCGATATCTCAATCCGTGTGGACACAGTGAACACCAAAAAAATGCTTATAACCGGGGACTAGTTTGACCACGTGGTCATGGAAAAGCATGCCCTTAATGAACAAAAAAAAATAGTTCAGTCCAAAAAGTTTTGTAGCTGTCCGTTTATTTGACTAATGTCTCCCTCAGGCAGAGAGAGCTGAAGAGGTGAGAGTAAGCAGGTCGGTGTGCCGGCAAGTAGACCGGTGCGTCGAGAGTAGCGAGTGGCAGCGTGGTTCGTTGAGTGTGGTCGGAGACCGAGTGATGAGTGTACTTTACTTTTGAAAACCTTCTTTATTCAATAATCATTTGTAAATACATCCATTACATTTATTATATGTGGCATAGTTCTGCGCCTGTTAGATAAACAAAAATAACTTATCAGAATATTTTGTACCTATTTAGGAATCTTTTGATTATTACGAAAATTGCTACCAACTAAGGTGTTCTTAAATCCATTACTAGGTAAAAAGGTCATTGTGTAAAAAAACCCATGAATACATTTTTATTTACTTATTTTAACCTAAAGTAACTTACAAACTAGTTTCTATGTACAATTTAATCTAATAAACTATGTGAAAAAATATAAATATAAATCGTAAATAGTTTTCAAGTGAATCACATAATAATTTAATAGGGAAGTTTATATTTTAATCTGAATAGAGCAGTGTTCTTATTATAAAGATTAATATTGCGAAGTGCTTTTGAATTATTAAGTTGAAAATTATAAAATTTATATGTTAATTCTAGCATGTTCAGTGTAATTTCATCAATGTCTAGATAGATCGAGTTTTCTTCATTTATATATTAAACCTCTGTGCCAGACGGTATCGAAAGCTTTTTCCATATCCAGAAATACTGCTGCAGTAGATTTGTTTAGATTGAAATTTGTAGCAATATCATTTGTTAAACGCGCTAGCTGTTGTACTGTGTTATGTTTCTCTCTAAAACCAAATCGTTCGGGTATGAGGAAATTATGAATTGATTCGTGCTTTTTTATTTTATTGATGATAACTAATTCAAAGATTTTACCTAATTTGGACAGTGAACCGATAGGTCTGTAGTTTTGAAGGAAACAATTGATCTTTACCCGTTTTATGAAAGGGGATCACATTTGCTATTTTCCATTCGTCTGGATAATAAGATAATTTAAAACAAGAGTTTAAAACATTCATGATTTGCACTAATGCTTTTCGTGGTAAGTTTTTCAGTACTATATTCTGGATACCATCTGGCCCAGGGGCTTTTCTAGGAGACGTACGCTTTATCGGATTTCTAATTTCTTGAGGGGATGTTAGATCTTTAGTTTCGGTGTCTACGTCAGCTCTTTCAAGATCCCCATAATTATTATTAACTTCTCTATCATTCTCTTTATCCCCCATGTCTTCTGTGAGATGATGCACTTTTTTAATTTCAATGCAAGAGCATTTGCTTTGTCTATGTCATTAAAAATTATACCATTTGGTCCATGTAATTTCGCTATTTTCCCCGAGTAAGGTTTGGTATAGGTTTTTGTGGTTTTCCAAAGGCTGTTATCCCTATCTTTTAAAATTTTAAATTTACTTTTCCAATTTAGATCATAAAATTCTTTGATTTTAAATTTTATTAAATTCGACAAGTTACTTTTATGGTTCTGAAATATACGCTTTTTGTTCTTTGGTAGGCTTTACTTTTTCTATTACGCTCTCTCATAAATTCTTGAATGTCTTCTGATAGGAGTAGACGAGTCGCTAAGTATTTTGGATTAGATTTTGGAATCGTCTGAGCCATTGCGTTATTTATTAACGTTGTTAGGTTGTTTACTGCACTTCCTATAGATTCAATTGTTTTAAGTTAAGACATAATGGTTAGGTTTCTGTGAATGTGGGCTCTAAATTTTTATCCAATCAGCTTTTTGTAATTTAAAAAGGTGCGTTCTTCACTAATGTGAGTGGAACTGTGCATTGTTATTAGGATTGGAAGATGGTCTGAGTCTAGTTTATCAACAGTTTCTATTTCATTTATAGTATTTATGTCTTTAATTGTTTCTATGTCACCTGTACTTGGTAATGCGTCATGTCTATACGGAAAAAGTGTAGGATTATCTGGTGATAATATTGATAAATTATGGTTAGTAATATGTTTATAAACTGTTTTGCCATTTTTGTTGCTTTCATTGCAGAGCCAATGGCTATGTTTTGCATCAAAATCTCCTATGGCTATGACTTTTTGTGTTATTAAATATTTTATCTAAGTCTGTAATTTCTAAACTTTGATTTAGCGCAGATACTGAGGCAATTATAATACTATTCTCAATCTTAATGCTAATCGCTTCTATTGTTTTAGTTTTGTATCCTACCTCTATGTAATTAATAAGTTGTTTTACTAAAATAGCGACTCCCCCACCTGTTGTTGTACCGCTCCTATCTTTTCTAAAGGTCGTAAAACTTCGAGTTTTAAAATTGAGTTTATTTCTAAGTTTAGTTTCATTTATAAGAAAAATTTCTATTTCGCGATTATTAAGAAAGTGCCTCATCTCCCTTTTCTTTTGTAGAATATCATTGGCATTCCAGTGACCTATGACTAGTTTACTATTGTTAACTGACATTTCCAAATAAAGTTATATATTCAGAAAATATTATTTCCTGGTCTACCGGATCAGGATTATTTGTAAGTTCATCTTGTAAACCTTTTAATAAATTAAGAAGATCACGAATGTTAAATTTTTGTTGTAGTACCTTGCATACCGATACAAATTCGTGGAATTGTTGTTCTTCAGTTTGTGTTGCTGGCTGCGATGGAGGCGACGTGGCTCGTTGTGTTTGTTGAAGTACGGTAATGTAGCTACTTCTATCCTTTCTTCTATCGTATTCTTTGGGCGTTGTTGCTATTATTGTCTGAGCTCTCCTTGGTAGCTCTGGAAAGTGATTCTGGTTCCTATGCACTTGATGCGTGCCTTGCGGATCTTTCGCTTCCACTTGTATTTGTGTACGATGTGTTAGTTTAAGCGAGTGATGAGTGTGACGGAAGCGCGCTCTTTTATATTGAGAGCGCTGGGCCGAGCACGAGGTTTCTCCGACTCCATCTAAGTGGAGGCGCGGCCCAATGAGATTATTTCACCCTGCACCGTTCTGCCTGTCCTTTCGCTTCTCCAGTCTCTCAGCATTACATTTCATGGAAATACACTGATAAGTTTAAACTAATTACTAAATATTGAAGAAGCGTCTAATACAAAACGTACATAGAGAAATTCGTATACAGTGTGTCCCATATTTATAGGGCCACCCCATTTTTTAAGGATAATTTTTTTTCTATTGGAACAAACTGCGCGCAATTCCATTCGTTCATTTATTTGGGCATTTTTTCGAAAAAATCGGTGTCCTAAATTATTAGGGCCACTAAAAAAAAATTAAATTTTTCCGAAAGAATTCAATTTATTCAACATAATACGTACATATAAAAAGATTTTATTCACAAAATTAGTAATTAATAGTATTTACGTCATTTTTGAATACCATTTTCATTCGGTTTACCATCGATTTATTCAGATTTTCGAGACTTTTCGCGGTGACGTTGTTCCATGCTGATTTGATCGCTTCCCTCAGCTCTGCGATCGTTGAGTACTGCTTTCCGTTGTCATAAACATCGCGTACCATCATGCCCCAAACATTTTCCATTGGGTTAAGGTCTGGAGAGATCGCTGGCCACGCGAGTACGGGGATCTTTGACTTTGCCAACCAATCCTTCGTAGACTTGCTCGCATGTATGGCTGCGTTGTCCTGCTGGAAATTCAATTTTGCAGAGCGGAAACGTCCAAGGTAGGGCTTAAGATGTTCTTCTAGCACTGCCTGGTAATTTCCGCTTTTCATTTTATGAGAAATAAAAGCTAAGGTCACTTTTCCGAAACCGCTGTATGCCACCTATACCATGACGGAACCGCCTCCAAAGTTTCGGGTTGAAAAATAACGAGGCTCATGTCTCAGATCACGCCAATAATAACGCATTCCGTCAGGACCATCTA
>NC_046657.1:127759391-127767563 GCF_010883055.1 Belonocnema kinseyi | reverse complement strand
CGCCTTTTCTTCTGCAGACAATGCTTTCCCTCTTCCCATATTTGTTTTGTTACCTCGAATATTATTAACGCACAAGCACAATTTAACTGGCCAAAAATGCATCCGGAAGCCTATTTATACCAGGAGTATACATATGTGCACGCCAGGTAAAGCGAGAAAACCCCGGGAACTCCCGCTACTTACGGGGATCCCCGCAATAAAAATAGGAGAAATATTTATTTCGAAAATATTGTGCGAATATACACTTTTAAAATAGGAAAAATACGTCGATAATCCCCAAAAAGAATGTATGTGGGAAAGTATGTATGTGAAAAATCCTCGGGAAAAATTTAAATTAAAAGGAAAACACATCTGTAAATTACTTTGGGAATTCACGCATAATATTTAGTTTTTATACATACACATGTATATGCTTATGGCATGTAAGAAGTAAAATTTTAATATTATATATTTTAAATTGCATTATTTTACGAATTATTTATTATTCTTCAAAAAAAATGAAGTTTTTTTTAGTGGCCCTATTAATTTGGGACACCTATTTTTTCGAAAAAATGTCCAAATAAATGAACGAATGGAATTGCGAGCTCTATATTTTAGGAAAAATCGTTAATTCGACTCATTTATCCACTCAAAATATTTGGTGCATTTTGTTTCAATAGAAAAAAAATTGTCCTTAAAAAATGGGGTGGCCCTATAAATATGGGACACACTGTATAACAAAAAATCAGTAATGCAATAAAAATAAAAACATCATTAAAACCTGATAACACATTGATGTAAAAATAATTCGAATATGAAAAACGCAGTATAAAGTGAGAAAGAATTGAAAAACCTAATAACATATGCACAGTAAATAGTTCTGATATGAATTAGTAATAAATACAATTTAAAATCTAAACATACACTGTAAAAAAAGGTTGTGGAATTTTAGTACGCTAAACGTATATAAACAGTGGAGTCACGCGCAGCCGCGTGAAATTAGTATAGAAATGTCTAAAATTGAACAAAAGTGTAAAATTCTTAACTGAACTGAAATTTAATATATGACGCTACATAAAACAACGGAAAGTGGAAAATTTCTCCAAAATATCAACCTAACCTCAAATACTTAAATCATTAAAGTGAGCAACAAAGTTTGCAAACTAAATGTGCGGGAGTCCTTTTTTTACACACTTTGAACGTAGTGATTTTCAACACGTCGAATGAATTCGTGCAAAGTCATAGAATTAAACCTATAAGAGACGTCATTCTACACAACATCTGGAAATTTGCTTTCTAACCTGTAACTTTAATGCATTTAAAGTGGCATTTTATATGTGTTAATTCACACTTTGAAGTTCAATTTTAAAACGTATTTTTTACAGTGTATTCAAAAACTAATAGTATATTCATGAAAAAATAAGTCTAACATGAAAGTGGAAAGTGAAATGGGGAAAAAAAATAACAGAAGGAATATATTTAAAAGGTAGAAGGGGACATGTACACATGATATTATATTTTTATTCAGATTCACCAAATCACGGAAGTTCTTGAAGATTTATTTATTTATTTTAAGTTTCAATTAAAGTTATTCTGCCCTAAATGACAGTGTCACAGACAAGTAATCCGTTTGTTTGCGCACATTTTTATTAGGACAGAACTGGAGAAAAAATTTTAGAGAAATCTACTAAACGGATAATTTTCATTATGAAGTCTAAGGTGCTTTATAAACGGCTATGCTCCATCTTTCGTACACCACTGGGCTCGTACCTGGGCGCATAGAGTTTTCTAGACTTAATTGTGGACAATAGGAACTAAGCAAATGTCTTCGTAGCGGCAGAGTAAAAAAAAACATTAAGGAACTATTAAAGTCAAAGTTCACAGTGACGAAACATTATAGGTTCTTTTCGTCTTTCTTTGTTAAATTTTCAATAAACTTAGAATGTAATTCTTCTAAAAATGGTGTAAAAAATAACCTAAGGTCTTTTTTCTTCGTAATTTTAGTTGAAAATTCATCTTGTTGGTAGAGAATTGACGGTTTGGTCCAATAGTTCAATAATTTTATAGAAAATTCAATGGTTTTGTAGACAATTTTACTTTAAAATCATTTTTTGAAATACAAATTTAATTATTCAATTCGCGTCCCCTGCTTGGAGCTCTACACGGAAAAGATCAGGGAAGGAGGGGGGTCAAAAACTGTAGAACCAATACCGTTCGCAAGGGATGAACCTCTATTGGTTCTAGAACAGAACTACGACAGTTTAATTTATTGGAGTCCCGCCCAATTCAGAAAACGAACACACGAAGTACGAGTATCGAGAAAATATTGATTTTCCGCATGTGGGCGCAGAGCATTCTAATACAAAGAGCGCGCGCGGTTTAATGCTGATATGTCAGCAGTTCAAAATTTGGGTCTAGCTAGAAGAATGCATCGTTTGTCGCTTATTCCGAACTGCTGACATACCAGCATCGAACAGCACGCTCTCTGTGTGTTGGACCACACCGCTTTTATATGCGGAGAATCAATTTTGTCTTGATAGATGATTGAGAAAACTAAAAGAAAGATTCAATAGCTCCTGAACCGAAGATTCCTAAAAACAAAAAATTATTGTTTCCCTTTTTTCCACTTTGCGTCAACATCATAATTGTATGATAAAAATGCATTATGAATTCACTTATAAAATATGATACTAATATACATTTTATTTATATTAGTTGAATGTTGAATGATTTACTTTCGTAATCATGGTTTGCAAAATTCTTTTTATATAGACATAATATTATACAAAATAAAATAAACATTTGATAGCCATGATGTACTTTATTTCCTTCAGAAAACTCTATGATGTCATTTGCAAAATTTTATATGGATTAAATTAATGTTTTAAGTTTAAAGGCCTCACAAGATTATCGTTACAAGTTTTAAAAAAATTATCTACAAATTTCTTTTTACGTCCTTTTTGACAGGTTGCTTAGTTTTTGTTTTGTTCGTAAAAAACTACATTAAAAATGAGAAAGTCAGATTTTTGCAGAAGCGACACAAACTACAAAACAATATATATAGACTAAACGTTGTTTAACTAAGAAAGAGGTACAAATTTTTTCAAATCGATTTTGGGTAGGATACGTAGTTTTGGTTTTATTATAAAAAATAACATACAAAATAAAAGTTAAACATATGTGAAAAAACGAAGAAAAGAATGAAAAAAAAATGATAGACAAAAGTTGTTCACAAAAAAAGAGATACAAATTTGTAAAATTTATTACGTTTTCATAATTTATGATTGAGAAAGTATTAAAGTTTTCTGAAATTTAACACAGTAGTTTTTAAACGGATTTCCACCCTTAGAGATACCGTCCGTCCATCCATAAACACGATTACTCTAAAAAAATGTACGGCTGAAAGCGGGCTTTGGCACTCTTTTTTAGGTCCTAAAAGAAAGAAAGAGTTTGTTAACCAATATTTTCTTGGGCCAACGGTTATAGTTTTATTTGTCAAAAATGTTACTTATAAATAGAATATTTCGTTTCATAAGAAACGATGACAGCTACGTAAAAACATAATAATATTAGATTTCAAGCCCTTCGAAATATGTACAATATTTGCTTGAACTATTTTTCAATAGAATCAGTTCTTTAGGTTTTATGCATCAAAAATTTTAATTTTAAGCCGAACGACGACAGATAAGTAAAAAGTTTGAAAGAATATTTGGTGAGACTTGATACTTTGGTTTTATTTTTCAAAAATACTATAAAAAAACGAAAATTCATATTTCGAGCCAAATAATCATACAAAATTTATTTGAACCATTTTTGATAGAACTTATAATTTTGGTTTCATTTACCAAAAATGTTATGAAAAAAATCGAAAATTTTAACAAATGTAGCACATGCAGACCCTGAAAATGAATAATTAATTTGAAGCGTACTAATCTCCAAGAATTTTAAGGTCGTAACATATCTTTATTTTTCTAAACTTTGTTTAAACAGTCAGAAGGTAATCTTTTTAAATTTAAGACCAGCTTAAAGGTTTAGAACGTCTGATTATGACCTTCTTAATGTTTCAATAATGTCAAGAAGGTTAAACCATCCGCTCGTTTTACTGCAATTGTCTATTTTTTTAATGTTTTTTACTCTTATGACATTTTTTAATGATTATATGCAGTCCTTAGTGAAATTATTTTTTGGTATATACAATTAGAATAACCGTCTTTGGGCCCTCAATGTCATACTTATTGAAGCTGATGCTTATTTATGGCGATTTTTTCAAAAATAGTTTTGTTATAAAAATTTCGAAAGCATTTTTATAGTTGTTTGTCAATGCCGATTGCATAATTTCAAAAACTCGAAGGAAGGAATGTATCCAAATTTACACCCATAATAAAACTGAGAAAAATGTATGAACTTAAAAATTTTTTCATTATATTTTTTTAAATGATAGTTCTCAACCGATAAAAATGGATCTTCTTAATAAAATAGTTACATTATCAACTAAAATGATGAATCCTTATGGCCAAAATTAATTCTCAACAAAAAATGTAATTATTGATATTTCCGTCACAAAACTATTTTAAATTTACATAAAAATCTGTCCACTCAAACAAAAAAGTATAATTTTTCAACAAAAGAGTTGAATTTTCAAGCATCCAAGATTTTTCTGTAGAAAAGGAAAAAAATCTCATAAAAAATGTAGAGCTTTTTAGCAAAAATGGAATAGCTACATTAAAATATCACTTCAAGTTGAAAGAAAAAGTTTTATTAACTAAAATATAAAAGAGATGTCTATTGAAGGGTTTCACTATAGTTCCATTTTTGACTTAGTATTTGAATTTGTAACCAAAGAAAAGTTTTTTCAGTCGCTATGTACGATTAGTTCAAATCTTGGAAATGTAATCCAATAGTTTTATATTAGAAGTAAAATTCTGCGTCTAAAATTAAATTAACAGGATGATTCAAGCAGGAGATGATTTGAATAATCTGTAATTTCCACATTTTTTCGTTTTACTTTCTAAGAGGTATTCATTAGGGTGGTCTGAAAATTCTACTTTCGAATTTTAGTAATGCGCGACCCCCCCCCCCCCTAATTTGTTTGCTTTCCTTGAAAAGAAATTCCCCAATTTTTATTTACGTCAACCTGTCGCCCCGGACTTTTAACATTAACATCGTATTCTTAATGGGAAAAACTCGAATTAAAAAAAGAATCATTTATGGTTTTAAACTTTTTATGAGTTGAAATACCATAGTCGCTACTTCAAAAATATTCAAGGAATGATTTCCAACCAGAAACTTTTTATTTCAACACTATCAATCCTATTTTTTCATTGCTTAAAAACTGCACCCAAAATGCAAAACATCAGTTTTTAAACAAAATTCTACTAAAGACGCTGTTCTTGGCAATTAATTTGACATGACTTATTTTTGATCGATAAGTAACGAGTTTCCAAATATTCTTTTAATAAATTTAAATTGTTGAACCGATTATTACTGTTTTACACAATTTTTTCCCCTGTAAATCGTGAAGAGTCAATATCTTCTAGGATAGATTATACGAACTTGATGAATGTCAAGTGTTTCTTGTTTATCATATTTAATAATTATTGAAATGATTTTTATCCGTTTAAAAAATTGTTTTCGATGTAAATGGTAAGAAAACTATTATTTACTGGAATTAATGGGTAAACTAGTGGAAACTAAGTAATTTTTCTTTCTTCTAAAGGACATTTTGCAATTATTTAAACAAATAATGATCATTCATTTGCTCTGTTCATATTGAAGGTGCAGAAAAGCCTAGATTTTTTTAATCTCTCTCACCATGCCACATTTTGTTCAGTATTTCCTCGTGTCATAAAGTATACTGAGTGTTAAAAAAAAAATTGTGTTCAAACAGACTTTCAAAATTAACGTTCAGACCATCCACAACCGAAAATTAGTGCTAATGGATTCTTTTTTATTAAATTTTCTTCAACTTTCACGATTTCATTTTCATCACGTGGTTCGTGTAAAAAGGTTAAAAACAAATTTCAAGATATATTTTTTAGAATTTTTTATTTTTAACGTTACTAGGTTAATTTTTAACCAGACAATAGCATTTTTAACTAAAAAATATAAAAGATTTAAAAAAAAGAGATAAATTTTAGAACTAAAAAATCAACAAAAGAGTCGAATTTTCAAACAAAAAGAAAACATTTATAGTCAAGAGAAAAATTTTAATAGAATGGTTGAATATATAAATCAAAAAGGATGACTGCCTAGCAAAAGTGTTACATTTTTTACAAAATAATTAAATTCAGAACCAAATACGAAAAACTGTTAGCTCAAAAAGATTAATTTGTAACTAAGAATGTAATGGTAGACTTTTCGACTTCGGGCAACACACTTTTTAATTATTACTACGCAAAGTGTGCCAACCTAGGTCATTAATCTATAATTTTTTAAATTGCGTTTCCTCTTCTTTATCTTAGGCAATGGGGGTTGCGTTAAATCCTGGGAGAGCACATTTGGGTCAAGATCACCTCTCCAAACTTTGAATTCTGGCTTTGTTTCTATGATAACTTTAAAGTGTATGCCACCAATAGATCTCAGCACTTCTTCAACGCCATGGTCTTTGCGATATTTAAAATCTTCTGGAGGATCAAGTTGAGCATAATTATGTTTCAATGATAACACCTCTGGTGTCAAGACAGCGAGATGCACCATGAAAATTCTTTCATAACAAGTTATGTATAACTTATTTCGGTACATCCTAAGACTATCTGGAAAAAAGAGATTTGTGATTATATAAAGGAAAAAAAAAATGAATCTTAAGATTTAAACAATTCTCTATTGAAGTAGAGAAAACTGAACAATCGTTTGAAACTAATTAGTAAAATATTATTTTAAAAAGGAATTAGGGATTTAACATTTTTTCAGCATTATATCCAAAATATAAGAATACACATTGAACTCCAAAGATACGAGCTGCTAAAATACGAGCACTCCACAGTTACGGGCGTCCCGACTTCAAAGAAGCGAGCGTGAGCGTGAGCATGCTCTTTGCAGTCGAGTGTTCATTCTCACGCATTACTCCCGAAATCTAAACGTCGCAAAAGTAAGAGCCTCTTTAACGGGCGTATCTGTGGAGTTCCCATTTCCCGACCTTCTGGCATCCTTGGAGTTTCAGTATATTATAGAGTATTCTACTTGTAGTCAATTATTTCTTTTACAATTGACGGTCCGGGATGCTACAAGAGGAGGAGCGATAAAAAACGCGAAATATAATTGTCTAAGCTTTTGCGATAGCTAAGTTTTAAAATTGAAGAAAGTAATTTGTTTTAAATATGGGCTCGCCCAGCTAAAACAGTTATTAGTTTTAGTATTTACATGTTTGTAACAAGATACAGCAAGTTATCCCCACTAAAAGAAGTAACATGTTACAAGTAAAGCAAGTAACAGTGTCCCGACGGAGTAATCATACGCCAGTAACAATTTGATGTTTGGAAAAACATCGTGCAATCAAACATTAACCTCAAAATATACAGCGTTACGGAATAACAATTATTATTACATTTGCAAAAATTTTAGAGTGGCACAACATTATATGAGAATTGAAATTGATTTTTATCTGGGAAAATAATTCTAAAAGAATGTTTCGAAAGATTTTAAAAGATTCCAAAAAATTTATGAAATTATTGAAAATTTGAAAATATTTCAAACAATACTAAGAAGAATGTAGATTTCTAAAGAGAATTAAAAACAAATTGCTAAAGTTTTTTAAGCATTTTGAAATAAAATGTTGACATTTTTAAGGGGTTTGAAAGTCTTAAAAATAATAAAACTTTTTTCTTGATATTGCTCCAAAAATAATTTTTGGCTTGGGAAAAATAATTCAAAGCGAATATTTAAAAATATTTCAAATCAAAAATGAATAAATAAAAAAAAATTAAATAATATTAATTTAAAACATAACTTCTAATTTAAACACGAATTTAAAAAGTGTTTAATTTTAAAATTTTTGAAACGGTCAGCTCTAATGTTTCGGGCTTAAAATTGGTTGAAATGATATAATTAAGAAAATGTACAAATTTATTGATTCATGCGGCAACTTACAGCTCTAAAAATAATAAAGTGGATTTATATTTCTTGAACTGAATCTAAACCTTTGTAATGTACAATTTAGAAAATTTAAAAAACCTAATTTTGCAATATAAATACATT
>NC_046657.1:127739180-127759291 GCF_010883055.1 Belonocnema kinseyi | reverse complement strand
ATATATAACTTTCATAAGATTCTCGATAATATTCAAAAAAAAATTTGAAAATTTTTAGAGACATTTGGAATTCTCTTAATGTGTTTAATCTTTTAGAAAATTTTTAAATTTCTAATTCTATTTTTAACTATCTCAGATTATTCTTGAATTATGGACAAATCTTTCATCATTAGGAAATTAGCCTTGAAATTATCCAGACATTTTTCTACATATTTAGAAACCTTTTGTAATTTGTTGAAGTTTTCTTTAAAAACATTAAAAAATTAGAAAATAATTTTATTCTCCTTTTTGAAACTTGCAAATATCTTTTAAAATTATCTGTATTTCTTTTTAATCTTACCAAATGACCGAAATTGCCCTAAAATCTTTCAGATTCTTTTTTTACAATTTTGGAAATATTTTAAAATATTTAAAAATATTTTTAAATGTTCTCTGAGAATTCATTTTTCAAAAAAAAAGATTATTTAAAATTTGTTCTAACAAGCTTAAAAATTTTTGTTATTTTCTTAAAAGCATGTGATACTTAGAAAATTATTATTTGACTAATATTAGGTTACCTCGACTTTTTTCTACCAAAATAAAGATTCTGTTTTAAAAATTTAGGAAATGATGGCGCACATGCTAATGGACGTCCACTAACTCTTTGTTTGCGGATCAATTTAAAAAATTTAATTTGCTTAAATTTGATTAATGTGTAATGCTTTGGAAATTTTATCGATTTTATCAGTGTAAGCATCCCTCGGCTATTTCCTACAATGATAAAGATGTTGTCTTCGAAATCTGAGGTATGATTGCGAAAATGCTAACGGATGTCCTTGCACTCTTTTTTAAAAAAATAATTGAAATAAATTCAGTTTTGCTAAATTGGATTCATGTGTGCGTATTTTGAGGTTATGTGTGTTACAATTTTCCCTGGCTTTACTTCTAATCTATAAAATACTTCCGGCCGGAAGCTTGGAACAAGCAACAAACATAGAACTAATGTCCTAAAACTAACCTTGTTTGTAGACAATTGAAAAAGTTTATTTCCTTATTTATTTGTAAGGCGCTACCGACAGCATCGATAAGGCAGATACCTACATTATCGGAATGGCAGACGTTATAATACTGTTTAGCATCTGCGAATTCAGTTTTTACAAATTTTCATTTTCGTGAAAAAAAATACGAGGGAACTGAACCCGAATTACCACAGGAGGAAGTATCACATACCCTTAAGGATATATGACGAGAGGGTCACGTGACCAGATTCCTATCTTACCGGCAATTTTTTAATTTCCCAACTTATTTTTGCACGAAGCGCCCAATCTAGTTTTAAATTTGGGATGACATGTAAGGAGCATGGGAAAAGTGGGTCTGATCCTAATTTTTATTAATTATGGAGAACGCAAAAAAATTATTGACAAAAGAAACTCTTCTCATAAATAGTCAAATTTAGGACCAGACCCACCTTTCTTATAGGTTTTTATTTATTATCCCAAATTTTCAACTCGATGTTGCGCTTCGTGTGAAAATAAGTTACGAAATAAGAAAAATGCCGGGAAGGTAGGAATCTGGTCACGTGACCAAATCATCACATGGCCTTAAAAGGTTTCAAAATTCTCGAAATTCAAATTATTTTTTAAGCTTTTCAAAACTTATGAATATTTGTTGAAACATCTTGTTTTACGTAAAATTGGTTCAAATTCTGCACAATCAAATAGATTCCCCTAATATTTTTCAGATTCTTTTTCGATATATTTTGAAATCTTCAAAACTTAAAGTTTACCTTTTAAAATAAAATTTAAATCATTAAAAATTTTCCAAAAATCTTAGTGTCAGAATTAGTGATTTTTTGGTTAACGCTACCAATCACGGAGCCAATGAATGCTTATTCCTTGCACATGCGCACAAAGTTTAGAATACGTGCGGCGGTTACACCTATTTTTTTTACAAAAACGAATTTGTAAATTTCCACTGACCAGTAATAATATTTTTGAAGTCATATCGTCAAAAAGTATCTAGGAAAGTTCAAAGTTAAAAACTTGTAGCTAGGCAGTTTTTACTTGCTACTTAGAGGAACGATTTTCAAAATTTTCAGCTAAATTTATTAAAAATTATTGGAATCAGGTATTTTATTAGCAAGAATTCGAGAGCGCCCACCTCGAGTATGCTGCCAGATAGTGGTCAATACTTAGAGAGCTATCGTTGGCGATATAGTATATTTTTAAAAACATAAAGTTTTTAACTTTAAAATATAGATATGACGAGGTGCCTTGAAGATATTTTTTAGTAAAATTGTCCTCTTAATGCATCCAGAGCCTCAATTGAGCAGCCGGGTGCAAGAACCAGCCCGACGTTCAAACGTGCGTAAAAGTATTGTTCAAGCGTGTCAAGAAAATAAAATTTTCAATATCGAAAAATAAATTTTTTGAACATGCAGAATTGTCGTGAATAAGGAAATAAAACTTCTTCCCATCAAATCTTTTTTTAACGTTTATTTTTATTAATAAAAGCAAAACATCGAAAAAAAGTTCCCCTCTGATTTAATTAAGTATTAAAACTTAAATCCTTCTAGCCCGTCTAATCATTATTGAAATGAGTTCACATTTATAGATCTTATTCGAAATACTAGAGAGATGCCCAGGGAGTCATGAAAAATTTAAAAATCGCTTATTGTTTAATAATATTTAATTGCAAAATGAGGAAAATCGATAATTCTGTTTTCTTGGTTTTGTGGGTAAAAAGTATCTAGGTAAATTCGAGTTTCAAACAACTTTCAGTGAGCAATTTATTCAAAAATGTTGAATGAAGTTTTTTTCAAAAGTCTCATATCGATTTGTTGGAAATTTACTGAGATATTCATATTTGAAAAAGTACTATACGCATTAGCAAATATGCGTCGCGAGGACTGCTCCGTCAGGCAGTCTTCTCTTGCGTTAACAGCGCGGGCAGATTTCGAGTATTTTTTCCAAATATGAATATCTCAGCAAATTTCCAACGAATCGATATGAGATTTGCCAAAAAAACTTCATGCAACATGTTTGAACAAGCAGCTTACTGAAATTTGTTTGAAACTCGAAGTTACCTAGATTGGCCTGGTTCTTGCACCCGGCGGCTCAGTTCTTTGTTTTGATTCTACCAGTCCCGTAGCACTCTGAATTAAAGTGACGGAAATTACAACCCTGACAGAGGGCGGCAATGGCTGTACTTTCAGGCCGAAAATTATTCAAATGCATGATAAAAGTGTCATAAATGTGAAATTTTGTGCTTTTTCAATTATGAACATAGATTTTTTCGAATTTTTTAGCTTTATGATTTAATTAATTTAATTTGATTTAATTTGTTACAATTGTTTTTAAAGATTGCAATATTTTTTCTTCACATTCAAAATAATTCACAAGTAAACCTAAAGCTTCAAAAAAATTAATATAAACGAGAGATAATTAGTAAGATATGCAATTAAACTGTTATTTAAACGCAAATCATTGGTAACATTAATTTTTAATAATGTTAATAAAATAATGTATTAAAAATGTTAATACAAATTTTGAAAATATTTCAAATTCATTATAATTGTTTTTAAAGATCGCAATTTTCATTGTTGACTTTGAAGATAATTGACAAAAAAGTGTTTCTCTATAAGAAGAAATTTTATTTTGAGCGAGGTATTTCGAGTTTGATGTTAATTAAATAATTTATTAAAGTTGTGGATTGAAAAAAAATTAACTTATTACTGATATTTTCAAAGATCGCGATTTTTTCTCACTCTGAAAATAATTTAAAAAAAAACGTTGGCACTATAAGAAAAATGTCAATGAGATAATGAGTCAAAATATGAAATAATATTAATCAAACTAATAATTAAAGTTTTTATAAAAAAGTGGCAAAATGCAATTCTTTACAATTGCTTTTGAAGATTCCAATATTTTTTCTTCTCTTTTCAAATAATCAACAATTAAGTTTTGCACTATAGAAAAAAATTTAGACGATAGATAATGAGTAGAATGTGTTAAAGATCGCATTCTTTTTTGTTCACTTTGAAGAAAAATCACAACAAGTGTTGCACTATGAGGAAAATTTTAAATTTCAGCGAGATGTATATAGTAAAAGTGTTATCGAAAATATACAATTAAACCTTTTTAACGTAAATTATTAGTAACATGAATTTTCGATGGATATCAATAAAATAATAAATTGAAGTTGTTATAAGAAAATTTAAAAAAATGTTTAATTCGGTACAAATGGTTTTAAGGATCACAATCTTCTTTGTTAACTTTGAAAATAATTAATAAATAAGTATTGGACTGTAATAAAGTTAAAATTTAAACGAGAGATAATGAGTGAAATATGCAATAAAACTTTTTTAAACCCAAATTATTGATAATATGATTTTTCAATAATTGGAATAAAAGAATTTATTAAATTTGTAATAAAAGAATTATAAAGCAGTATTGTTTTTAAAGATATAGTTAACAAATACAGTTTTTTATTCCACAACTTTATCAATATTTATTGATTCTACAAATCCTATTATTTATAATATAAAGCATAGTTAATTTTTACAAATGTCTTATAATATAAGAAAGTGAATTATTTTTTTGCTCCAAATTTAATTTCAAATTTTTTTTCAAATTTACAATTTTCACAGTCTATAACATTTAGTTATGTCAATGTGTTCTCTGAAAAATGTATACATATTTAATCATCAAATTTTTTTTTCACGTTTCATTAGCACTTATTTAATTATTGGGCATTCAATATGCTACAAAATATTTTTTTCAGATATATATGGAGAAAAACGTATTTTAACAATTAAAATGAATTAATTTTGTATTTTTCTCATGAGTTCAAATAATTTTCGGCCTGAAAGTGCAGCCAGTGCCGCCACTCGGCCACAAGTATTTATAGGAGAGCAAACTTCCTGAATTCTACGTATACTCAAAATTGTATGCCACATTAATTCATACCTGCTCTGTCCGGTGGAAGCTTAGCGCCTATGACTTCATTATTGACATTTATGTACACGACAACTTCAAAGTCTGTCTCAAATATACCACGGGTTATGTACATATTATGCTTTTTATATGCCTTGTCTGGATAAATATTTAAACCTACAAGTTGAACATGGTAAGCTTCTTCTTTATTTCGCCAAATCCCAATTTCCCTGTTTAAATACTTGATGGTAGAAGTTGGTTCAGGGTCACCTGGGAGGGACGGGTTATGTGGGAGGATTGGCTTCGCTGAAGGTAATGGGCTATGTTTGACAATAGGATTTAAATCATGGTTATTAACGTTATGAGAAGATTGGCTACTATGAGGCCTGGACGGGTTATGTGAGCCACTTAAGTTGGGATCTTCCCCAGGAGGTAGGTAATGATATTTCACATTAGCTGGGTGATCATGTAGATTACGATATTGGTTAGGATGTTTAAGAGAAGGTTGTCCAGCAGATGGCCAGGGTGAGCCAATTAAGTAACGAATTTCTTCAGGAGGTGGGTAATGATATTCCTTGGTAGCTTGGTGTTCATGTAGGGTAAGATGTTTTCTAGGATTTGAGTGAGAAGATTGGTCCCCATATGGCAAAGATGTAGTATGTGGGTGCAATGGGTTTTGTAGACCGCTTGAGTTATTATATTGCTGATTAAGATCATTGCGATATTCGCTAGTAACTAGGTGAGCATATTGGTCACTATGCTGGTGAGAAGGTTGGCCATCATATGGCAACAATGTATTGGTTGGGAGGAATGGGTCATGTAGGACATTTGAGTTATGATATTCCTGATTATGATCGTTGTGATATCCATCAGTAAGTAAGTGAGAATTTTGGATACTATTTTGTTGAGAGTTCAGGCCATAATATGGAAAAAATGGATCTTCTCCGGAAGCGTATAGTTCTGAAAAAAAAAAGTTTTGTGATTATCAAACAGTTTTATGGGTTAAGACTAATCATACTGACTAAACTCACATTATCAGATCCGTGTCTGGTATTTTTTAAAGGAAACATCTCAGGATTTCACAGAATTTATGGAATTCAGAAAATTGAACTATTTCACAGAATTCATGGAACTCAGAAAATCCCAAGAATTAACAGAATTTTTACGATTAGATGAAAATGTATATTTTATACTCGAATTAAAATACTTAGAAAATGTAATTACAGAACATGGCATAAAACCTTATACAGTTATCCAGATATAATATGAAAAATAAATACATATCTTAAACCAAAAAACCCTAGGGAAATAAGGCATTATTTAGGACTAGTAGGATCTTGATTTAAGTCAACCGCCACCTGAATTAACAATTGTTGGCAAAAGTCAACTTCATATTCCCGGATACTCTAGTAACGGTAGATTCGCCGGTGGAAAAATATGAAAAATATCCCTAATGAGATTTGTAATTCGATGCAAGTCAATAAAGCAATACCCCAAAATTTTAGGCATTTTTATAGCCTCAACCAAAATAGAGATGTAGGGAAAATAGCTTAACAGTGGAATATTTGTTTCGGCGTTTCTTCTTCTACTATTTTAGAGGAGTGTTTTACTAAAATTTTTGGAACAAGTTTTTTCGCCGGTGACAGTTGCGGAAGTTTTACGCGAGTTACCTTTACTATGGACAGGATTAGCTATATTATGGTACCGCAATTTGATTGCGAAAGGAAGAGTGTGGATTAGTCGGTCTAAATTTCAAGTCGACTTTAAAGATCGATTTACCGGTGGTAATATAGATTAAAAAATTAGGGAAAAAATTAGGACCCGATCCCTAAGCCATAAAGAGAAAATTAAGGATACCTCACTTATCTCATTAGTACTCATGATAGAAAAAATTATGCCTGTACTAGCCAAAAGCAATTGGATAATGCTCATTGCGGATTACGCGCTGATTACAAAAAACTTAAACGTCGGGACCTTATTTAAGACCTTCAAAGAATTGGATCAATGAAGTAAAGATTCGGAAGCAGTGTGTGCAAACTCAGAAGAATATAAGCCACCCCTTATACCGGAGTCTTAATTTATTACGGAATTTGCTTATATCCCCGGGAAAAATGAGATGACCAAATAAATCTGTCAGTTATAGATAACACTTCAAGAAAATCTCCCCACTGCACCGAAACAGAGCCCCCTCTTCCCGAACAATTAGCAGTAATGAATCCGGTAACTAGAGATTCAATCGCTAAACCTAAAAATAAAAAGGATAAAAATCAAATGAATAAAAAATCCTCGAATAAAACCGAACCTAGGTCTGCTCTTGCGACATCACCTAGGTTATTTCTTCTTACTCTCTAAAAATATATGTCGTAATTGTTTAGCTCATGAGGTAGTGGGTACATACAATCTCTGTTATTTTAATTGTGACAAAGATAAAGCTTTATACTGCTTTAAATGAGGACGTCTTGGGGTCCGTAAACCTGACTGCTCCACTCCTGAGGGTAAGGTTAGACACAAGTCGAAACAGGAAATTCGGTCAATCACGTCCAACCCCTTCTTTATCCCAATCAGCCTCTGGGTGAAGAAGCTCTTGTAAAAACGGTAGAAATTAAATCAGGTGATACGTATTCTGATTTGGATTCAGAGGGCGAATGCGACGTACTTGATTATAAGGAAACCATTGAGCGTTATTTTGTTAAAATTGAAATATGGGACACAGAACTGGAAACCCTGGTCGATTCAGTCCCTGGTAAATCGATTTTCTGTAATCAAGGAATCAAAGCGATAAATAAATTAGGCGAAATTATTGCACCCTCTATAATAAAGACATTTTTGTTCTCTAATGGGAAAACGAAAACCGTATTAGGGGGTGGGGGTGGTCGTTCAGGCGAAACTCAATACTGATACGCTGCAAATAGTCTATGACCATGCCATACCACACACAGTCACTATTGACTTACCCTTAACTCCCTCCTATTATGAGAATTGCGAAGCTATTAAAGAGCTAACCGTGGAACAGACTGAAATAGTGAAAAATATTATAGCGAAAAAGGTCTCTTAGTTTTTACAATTAGAAAAAAATAACCTAACCGAACTTCACAAAATCCTGGACGATTTATTAGATGAGGAATTTGTGAAACCTTCAGACAGCCCTTGGGCCTCATCACCGGTGATGGTTAGGAATCCTAGTGGTTCTTATATACTTTTTGTAGATTCTAGGGCTATGAATCAGTGCTTAAAAACAATGCTTATCCGTTATCACCAATGTTAAATATTTCAGACTGATTAACGGAAGCCAATTATATATCGACTCTTCATCTTAAAAATTAATTTTATCAAATATCCTTGGAGAAAAAGTGTAAAGAAGTCACTGCTTTCCCACTGCCGGGTCGTAGTCATTTTCATTATACTCAAATGCTCTTTGTCTGAACGAACTAATCCGCAAACTTTCGGCGATTAATAGATAGCAAAATAGGCCCTGAATCGGAACCGTACTCCTTTGTTTATATCGATAATATAATCATCGTAAGCAACACATTTGAAGACCACACAAAAGGGCCTACTGTTATCCTAGAAAAACTAACAGTGATTCTGAAAAAGTGGCATCCGTTGTTGATTACCTGGCACCGAAAAATATTAGACAACTCCATAGGTTTATAGGCTCTGTGTCTTGGTATTGTAGATTTATACCAAATTTAGCTACGATTTCTAAACCGCTTACCGGCTTGCTCCGCGAAAATTGCCCTTAAGTTTGGCATAATGAGCAAGAGGCGGTCTTCTAGGCTCTTAAAACGGCGCTCATCTCAGCACCCGTAGTCTCATGTTCAAATTTTACTCATCCATTTGTTAAGTTTGTATTTCTAATATTTGTAAGTTTATGTTTTTGTGGGGATGGCAGAAGTATTAAGATATAGTAATTTAGTGGGGAAAGGGAATGGGTCAAGGGAGGGGGAGAGAGGATATGAAGATCTGGGATTTGAACATGTATGGAACTTGGGCTTAGAGTTTGTTGTTCTAAGGTATGTAGATTCACGGTTTGTGGGTCAAAGAAGTACAGAGGAAGAGAGATGGGGTGTAAAAGGGGGGAGGGGGAGAGAGGTTATGTTTAGCTAGGGTTTGAAAATCTATTGTAATTATAAATAAGGCTCGTAGATGTAGGATTTGGAGATTTGTGACTTATGGGGATCAAAGAGGTATAAATAAAGAAAAATGGGATGGAAAAGGAGGGAGATGGGAGGGAAGACATTTCATTGGGTTCAGAACTTTTACATGTAGTGTTTTTCTGTGTAGAGTTTGCGCAAGTAGGGTTTGTAGGTCTATGGTTAATGGAATTCGAAGGGGTAGAGCGAGGCGAGTTAGGAAGACGTGTGAAGAGAGGAGGAGGGGGAATTTGTGGGTCAAGGGGGTCGAAGGTTTTGGGTGGTTGGGTTTATGGGTCTGTGGTTACGTGGTTTGTTGACTTTTTAATGTTAAGATTGAGAATTATGTAGATTTGAGCTATTTCATGCGTTTGCATGTGCAATTGACATACACGGCCGAATTCTATTTAAACACTGAAGTTTGTGCTCGCGTTTAGACAAGAAGAGGTTTATAAATTTAATTAAGCTTGCAGGATTCTAACTGAGTATTCTAATCGTCAGCACATTCCATATTGTAGAGTTCAAAATACCGAGCGGAAATGCTTCCTAATCGGAATTTAATTGAAGTCCAGACTCGATAGCGTTAAAACTATCTGCTTCACAACAGTACGTAAGGAATTTCTAATAATTCATATTATAACTGAAAGAAACTTAGAATCTAAAAATCTCAAGACAAACAGAAAATTTAAGGAAATTAGAGATTATCAGAACTTTAGAGAATTGAAGCAAATTTGATAATTTAAGAAATCAAAAGAATTTTAAATTGTTTAGAATTTTAGAGATTTTGGAGCATTTCGGGCATTTAAGAAAATTAGAAAATGTAGGCCGTTAAAGGAGTGTTGGAGAATTTTAGAGACCTAAGAAAATCTAAAAGGTGTGAGAACTGTCTAAGAAATTAAAACAAATGATTATAATATAAATAATTTGAAAATAATTTAAAGAAACTTAATGTGAATTAAAATAATTCAAAATAATACACGAAACCAGAGAGTCTTTTTAGAGAAGCTCTCCAATATAGATTCTTTTAACATAGAAGTATTAAATTTTAATTAAAAACACTAATAATACAAAATAGCAAACAAATCAGCTTTAGGTTATATAATCAAGCGTTTCAGCATAAAGGGTCTAGTGGGATAAGATGGTCAAAACTGCCTCTGCGGAATATGAAAAACTGATTGCGCCATCTTGTTCCTCGTCAAAAAGTACCCAAAAAGAAAACAATTTTCAGAACTTAAAAGTCATGTTTCGTCCCTACAGACTGTATAATGTGATTTTCAGTTTTTTGCCGATATCTCGATTAATTTTTGAGCTAGAATTTGTTTTTTCAAATTGTAGAGTTTTTCAAGCCATACAAAATGAATTCCTTTTAAAAAATTTTGGCGCGAAATTCAAATTTTTGCAGCGCTTTAAAAATTCCAAATTTTTTTTTTTCAAAAACACCGATCGACTTAAAGCTAGAAAAAATAAATATTATTTTTTGGCACCCTACAAATATGTGTGAATTTTTTCAGACATTTGAAGTTGGTGGAACGCACCCAAAACAAATAAAAACCGCATTTTTTTAAACATTTTTTACCATAAACAATGTTCCAGAATCTCGCTAGCTATAGTTTGCTACGTTCAAACACCTTTGCTTGTTATATTGTGCAATTTCAATATATTATAATGGGGAAAACGGAAGTTACTTTACGTCAAATAATTTTTTTATCTGCAAAAACCGTTAAAAATCGGGTGGCAGCCCTTTTTTGGGCTTCTGACTAAGTTTAATCCTTCATACTTTCGAGACCGGATACCTGATGTTTCAAATACTTTTTTACACTGTTTATATAACCAATAAAAGTCACGATATCGATCGTGCTTTACAAGTTTGGATGACGTAAGTAAACTTTACAAGTTTTCAAAATTAGGAATCCGGCCTTGAAAGTATGATGGCTTAAACTTAGTCAAAAGCCCAAAAAAGGGTTTCTACCCGATTTTTAACGTTTTTTTGAAGATGAAAAAATTATTTTGCGTAAAGTAACTTTCTTTTTCTCCATTGTAATAAAATATACGAGCCAAATAAAATAGAAGTAGATAATAGAATAACGAAAAGATGATTTAAAGTATGTAGATATTCATAGACGGTCATAATTCCGAAAAATTCAAATTTCTATCGACTTTTGACGCTTTTTATTGATAGAAAAAATATTCAATGGTGGTGCAAACTATGTTGTTCTCCTTGACATTGCACAATATAACAAAAAAAGGTGCTTGAACGTAGAAAAATTAAGCTAGCGAGATTATGGAAAAATTTATATTTTTTCAAGCGTTGAGTTCTGAAAATTGGTTTTTGCGGATACTTTTTGGTGATGAACAAGATGATGTAACCAAATTTTCATATGCTGTAGGGACACTTTTGACCATCTTCTCCTGCTAGACTCTTTGTTTACATCATGAAATTATTTCAAGCGAAACCTATTTCATTGAATTCTTGAAAATCTGGTCCCTGAGGACGTCTCTACTCTAAAGGATTGGATAAACATAATCAGAAAAATGAGGCATTAGCAAGGAAATATGTCTCCTTAGAATGCAGAAGGCAAGATATTATTTCACACCACATCTTAAGCGTTGCTGCACGCATGTCACTTCCTAAAGAGTTTGTCTATATTCTAAAGACATGGAACGCTCACATAAATAAAATGACAGGGAATCTTTTTTTAATGTTTAAAGAACTGATGAGAGAAACCAGTTGTATGTATGAAGCGTAATCGATTTGATTTTATTCACACATAAAATTTAAACTATTAGTCTAGAAGATGTATTTATTAAGTTCTTCATAAATTCATTAACCAGATCAATTTTCTGAAGAACGTTTGATTTTTTCAGCAAATAAAGTACGATCACCTGATAGATTTTCAAATCAAATTCCCGGAACAAGTTTTAAAAAAATTTCTGAAAAGCGTATTTGCGCAGTACGGGCCACATTACCGTCAAATCGGAAAGTTTTGTGTGTACAGGAAATATATCGAAAATATAGTCGAGGATGTCTTAGTTAAGAGTGCGACTGAAGTGTGTGGTACTGCGATTGTAGGAAGAAAGTCTGGTGATACATGGTGGAAGGATAAAATTCAGGCTACACAAAGAGCAAAGAAAGAAGCGTACAGGAGAACTTCGAACATCACAGGTCATATCTATGAGAAGGAATATAAAGTTAACGATGATTACAAGAAAAAAGAGGAATATCAGACGAATAATCAAGGAAAGTCAAGATATAATCCAAAGAGAAGAAGAGAAGAAAATACAAAAAGACTTTGAAGGAATCCAAAAACTGCTTTTTAAAAATATGAAGGTAAGTTAAAGTACAGATTGTCAGCATGATAAACAGTAAAGGTGAAATGCTATATGATAGAGACGAGATACAAGAAGCCTTGTGAGACTATTTTAGGAAATTAATGGCAGATGAAGCTATAGAGCACCACAACTGCGATGTAGAACACAATACATTAGAAAACTCCATTGAGAAATTCTGTGTCACTGAGGTTAGGGACATAAATAAGAACTTTGAAAATGATTAGACTGCTGCTGTAGACAGTGAGAAAAGAGAAGATATGGGAAGCGCAAAGTGCATTTGTATCAGGAAGATAGCGTTCGCATCCAATATTTAGCTTAAGTTAGATCACAACCAACAGTTTGAGAGCAGGAAAGAAAGTTTTCTGTCTATTTGCTGACCTGGAAAGATAATTTGACAAGGTTGGTTGAAGTAAACTTTGGGACTTCCTGAAATAGTACGGAATCAACGAATTTCTCCTACAAGCAATAAAGACAATCTACGCTGGTAGCAAATCGAGTGGAAGTGTTAATGGAAAACAGAGTGAGTAGTTCCATGTCATGCAAGGCGTTAGACAAGGATGCGTTTTGTCTTCATGGATATTTATTAAATTCCTGAACAAGTGTCCAAAAGTGGAACTTATCAAAGAAGAAGGTTTGGATCTTAAAAAAGTAAGGGTACGTGGTTTAACATTTGCAGATGATAAGGTAGTTATGATAGAATCAATCGAAGACTTGCAAAGAATGCTGAACAAACTGAATATAAGTCTGAATAGCATGAGCTTCAAAATTAACGTAAATAAAAAAAAATTATGGTGTTCAAATAGAAGAGCGAAAAAACAATATGCAATTTATAAGATTGTTAAAAATTTCTTTTGGAAACTTCCACTAAATGTATTGAAGTCTTACTCCCTAAACGCAAGGTGACTCTACAATACATAATTTTGTAGTTTTCAAATGCTGATATTGGTATGGTATACCTTGCATTTATTGGAATTTTGCAATACAAGCCCAGTAGCCAGTAACACTTCTGTGTTATATTTACAGTTGGATATCTCATCACTTTGTTGAGCCAAAACTTTTGTTGATATACAGTATATCCATGTCATTTAAACAAATTCATGAAGTTGAAGGAATTTGTGGAATTTAGGGAATTCATGGAATTGAACTGAACTCGAGAAATTTTACGAATTTAAGAAATTTACGGAATTCATGGAATTCACAGAATTTGAGGAATTTGTGAAGTTCACGAAGTTCATATAACGCGCAAAATTTAAGGAAATTAACGAATTTACAAAATTGATTGAATTGAAGGTATTTAGGGACTCCATGAAAATTACGGATATAAGGGAATTTCAGCATTCGTGCAATTCATAGTATTCACGGAAGTCGTGGAATTCACAGGATTTAAGAAATTCACAGAACTCACGAAATTCAAGCAATTTAAGGAATTAAAAAATTCATGGGATTCACAGAATTTAAGAGATTTTTGTCATTCCACGAATGCACGTAATTCAAGGAATTCACGTCATTCAGTGAATTCACGTCATTCAAGGATTTCACGTCATTTAAGAAATTCACTTTATTCTAGGAATTAACGTACATCATGTAAAGCACAAAATTTGCGTAATTCCCAGAATGCACGAACTGAATTAAGTGTATTCTTTGAGTTTAATGAATTTTATAGAATTCCGTGAATTCCTCGAAATCCACAAAATCCTAGGATAAGTTTCTTGAGGCTCAACGAAAATGTATAGATCTGGAGATCATTATTTTTGTGGAAAGTGTTATTTTTGAGGTTTATCCTTTTCCATCACCAAGCTCGATTTACTTTCTTACAATTTTAATAATGGTCAGGGAGATGCTTGCCGCTTTCTAGAATTTCTGCATTTCTTAGTTGCAATCGTAGTTTATGATTTCGAGAGCAGATGTTTAATTTTATTAACGGTGTTGTCGGGCTCGTCTCATCCACAACTTTCTTTGTCGCCCGGCTAGATTTCTGCTAATCCTCAACCCAGTAGCCTGTTACATCCTCAGAACTTTAGGATGTTTTCTATTTGCATACTTACGTCATCAACTTCTTCATTAGCACCTCCACTATAATTTATCATATTCGATACAACTTTGAACATCGATTTCTGCACTTGAAATCGTGATTCGACAACAAGAATCACTCTTACGAAAAACCCTTTTCTCTGATAGGCTAACAACCGAATAACCATTTGCGAACCACTCACTGTGTTCCTTCAACCTTTGATTATTTACCTCCAACTAACCATCGAGTTTACTTTAAATGTCTTAAAACCTGATTTGCACCGCTTCAACCTTGAATTCGTTAAATTTTAGGAATATACTTAACGAACAACGTTTGCGCATGCGCACTCCGCCGCCGGACCGACATAAAATCTTACGCCCGTAACATGAAACCTCAAGCCCGATGAGAATATGGAAAAAATTATATTAATATTTTTTAAAATTGCAGCGCTGGACCCCACAGTAAACTTCTGCTAAGTACGCTATTTATTTCTTTTACTTATAACTTAAAATTGTCAAGAAAGCCAAACCTGCTTTATCTGTTTCACGTGATTGTTTTCAAAGATAGTAGAACATAAAGTATCGTGTCAAAATAGCCTTCTTCACGCGACTGATACACAATGTACTCTTTTAAAGAAGTTATGATTATTTATATTTTGTGCATTGTTTAAAAAAATCGGATTTTTTTCTTTAACTCTAACTTTTTATAACTTTCGAATTTATTCGTTTTTTCCTGATTCTAGTAAAGTGTAATGACTTCTTTCCCGATTTATAAAAAATTTAAAAATGATTTTAAATTGTTTTTAAATTGTTTGCCAATTTTATTCAAATTTTCACGTTGATAAGGCAGAGATCCTGTCAGTTTTATGCTAACTGAAACATTTTCGTTGCCAGGCCATTTTTTTTCCATTTCATTTCTCTCCGAAATATCTAACGTGAAGCGTAATAGGACGCTCGGCAGAAGTGATAACTTTATATGATGTAAATTAAAGTGGTTTTTCTTTGAACTCTTTCATCATAAAATATTTACGAAAGGGAAAAGGTGAGAAAGGTAAAATGATAATAATCGGAGAAGGGGGGAAAGAAATACGATGAATAGGAAAAGAGCAAAAGAGGAAACGAAAAAGGAAAAGAAGGAAATGGTGAAAGAGAAAAAGTGGAAACTGGGAATAAGAAAAATTGTATAGGAAACTGGAAATGGGAGGAATGGCGAAAAGAAAAAATCGGCAAAGGTGAAAAGGGAAACTCGAAAAGGGGAAATGAGAAAGGGGCAAGCATAAAAGGAAAATAAGGAAATGAGAAAAGAGAAAAATAACAGGGAAAGAGCAAAATGGGAAATAAAAAAAGGGCGAAGGTAAAGGGGAGAGCGCAAATGATGAAAAGTAAAAGTGAAAAGGAAATAAGGGAAAGGAAAACGGTAAAAAAGAATGGGAAAATGAAAAGAGTGAAAATGGAAAAGGAAAAAGGGAAACAGTAAAAGGAAAATGAAAAAGGCGAAAGGATAAAAAGAAAAAGGATCAAGGGCAAAAGCAAAAAGGAAAAAAGCATATTTTTGAGACCACTTTTTCACAGTACAAAGATTTTCCGTATCGATATTTATAGTATTATAAAATAAGAAAAATATATCTGAATCACTCTTTCACAAAACAAAAATTAATAGAATAATAGCATTTACAACATTAAACAACATGTGTCAAGTTTGTTAGCCAGCCTTTTTGGATAAAAATCTTGAGCTGTACCTTTATTCATAGTACTTGACAAGATAAACATTTTTTCCCTAATAACTTTTTTTGATTTCAAAAAAAAAAAAATTACCAGTGATAGCACTTAAAAAATTTGAAGAAACAAACGAAAATGAAATTCAAAGGTAAATAACGCATAATGTGAAAAAAGTCAAGAATATAAAAATGTTAATTTTTTAAAGTCCTACAAGGTGATCATAACAATTTTTTCAATTTTTTTGAAAAATTGAAAATTCAACTATTGAAAGCGTAAGAAAGAATAAAAAATAAATAATTATATATTTCAGTCAAACTATGCAAGACACGAAAAAAGATGATTAGACAAATATTGTGCACGAAGAAATATCTACCAATTTTTCAATAATCACTTTTTTATATAACGCGTAGTTTTTCGTTCATTTATAAAAAATGTTATAAAAAAATTACAATTTTTGATACGACACAAGCTAAAAAAAAAAAAAATAAATAGAGAATATTTATTCACCGAAAATAAAGGAAAAAAAATGTTTACTAATGGTTTTTTAATATGATAGGTATTTTCTATTTTAATCGTGAAAATATCATTAAAACAAAAAAAAATTTTTGGATAAACGACACAAGCGGCAATAATATTTTATTAAAAAAATTCGCTTTAATTATATCTAAACATTGCCCACGATAATTTTGCACAAAATTAATCTATAATATTGGCTTTTAGTACACTCTTGTAGTGTCTGCAAATAAAGGTTAAGTTCGTTTTCTAGCCATTTTATACAAAATACAAAAAGTGAGCGCATCTTGAATAGTTCTTAAAGCACTTTTTTTAAATTCAATTATTCTCATAGTATTCAATAAGAAATGAGCAAATTCAGTTGATGAAAAAACATCAGAAGTTGCAATAAAATATTTAATAACAATTTTTTTGTTCCAGAAGAATGCGCATTTTCACCAGACAATGAAGCTACGTCTCTTTTTATACCAATGCATGTTATGAATTGTAATAATATACATTTATGGAAATCATTTACAATTTCAGGCACAAGCTCTAGTGCGAAGCACGAGATAAGCGATAAAATTGTGTTCGGTAAAGCCGAAGGAGTTTTAACGAAAGAGAATTCACAATTACCAAATTACTGTGTTCGATGGTTTGATCTTCAGTTTTAAAAAGTCTCTGCACAAAGATGGATCGCGTAGCGCGACACAAATACATTATCGAGCGCAAAGCCCTAGAACCAACCGTCCTGCACCATAGGCGCGCTGAAACTTACGCGCGAAGCGAGCCGCGCGCGATGACAGTGCGCCCGCCAAGCGGTCAAATTTTTTTTTTTAATTCACTGCCGTCCTGAAAGAAGATTCACTTTAAAATACACTGCTGACACTGTTAGAGTCTCAGTGCAAGTGTCAGAGCGAAGGATGAAGACAAAGAGAGCGAGTGAACGAGCGATAGGGAAAGAGAGGGGGTTGGAGATATTGAGAGAGAGAGAGATAGACTGATGACGGGGAGGGAAGTGAAAAAAGCGAAGGAGAGATAGGGAAGGAGAGGGATTAAAAGATTTAGTCAGTGGGAGAAGCGAAGTAGAGTTAAGGAAGAGGAAAATTTACCATCGAAGCATTACCATTACCGCTCTTTAATCTTTGGAGTTTACACCGTGCTATAAGAAGTTGCTACTTCAAAAAATTGTGTGCTAATAATTAATTACTAACTAATTTTAATTTTAATGCAATTAAAACTATAATACTTAAAAATTATAAAGATTCATAGACGGAAGACATTCATACTATTTGAGCAGTATCAATTTCCAAGGATTCGTGAATAAAAAAATGGTAAATTTTGAAATAAGGAAATTAAATGATAAAAAATGTTTACGATTAAAAGTGAAGAAATGTGAAATTTGACCTAAAACACGAATAGAAAAGTTATAAGGTCTAAGTATTTTAATTTGAAAGGGTATTTTTTTTTTGAAAGAAAAAATTTTAAGCAATTTAATTTGAAAGTCGTATAACATGATTAGAATTTGTCCTTAAAATTTCAAATGTTTTATATTGTATTGAGTAAACTTACTATCACAATTGATAAGAATCATGAGTGCTAGGAGTACATTCTGAATCAGAATCTTCATTCTTGATCGATAGATTTTGGAAAATTTTAACTGAACTGAAAATTTTAGTAAATTTTCACCGCTATATATAGCTATGCTTATCAATATTTCTTTACTCATCTTTACACTTACTTTCATGCTCAATCTTTGGGTGACTAAAATTTCCTGTATTTGTCAACTAAGCTGTCAAAGGGAAAAAATTATTCAGGTGAGAGCAATGAGATGAGATCAAAAGCATCAACTAATAGACCTTCGACTCTATTTATAATTTGTAAAGTCTACGCGGAAACTCCGCATTTAAATTTGAAACATTAATTTTTTTCTTATTTTCGGAAATAAACTATAAGAGAAAAGTAACAAATATTTCAAAACATATAAAATTATTTTAAAAAGTTTTGTAAAAGTTAATACAGCACAATTTTATAATTAGTGAGATGACAAAGATTTATACAAAATTCTAGTAAACTTTAGAGACACTAAGAAGTTTGAAAAACATTCAAAATTAAAGTAAAAGTTGAGAACAGTTCGAGAAAGTTAGTAAAAATTTTCATTTCTGAATACTTAAAATAACATTTTATTCAAGATTTTTACAATTTCGAAGAGGATATAAATTTTAAACAAATAGTTTAATGTAAACTGATCTCTGATGTTCGCAAATTAATTTCAAGTAAACATTTTTAAAGATTTTAAAATATTTAGAAAAATTTGAGAAATTGTTGTATTTAAAATGTAAATTCGACAGGATTTCGCAACAACTTCGAAGCTTTTTACGCAGTTTGAAAGGCTGCAAGATAATTAAAAAATTCTTGAGATTTCTGGGGAAAATTTTAATGAATTTTTCTTTGGAAAATAAATATTTAAAGAAAAGTGGGAAAGGTATCAAAATATTTCAGTAGATTTCCATGAATTTCGAAAGTATCTGAAAGATCAAAGGAAAATTGTATACTTGTGAAAGATTTTTAAACATTTCAGAAATAATTCGATTCAGTTTAATAAACATTCATTTTCTAAACATATACAATTTCTAAATATGTTGTAAAATGACTCGAATTTATGGTGAAATTTTACGAAATTCTAATGAATAAAGAATTATACGTTTTCGACACATTTGAAAACTTTGAAATTTGTTTTAAATTTTCACAAGAATTTTAGAAAAATAATATATTTAAATAAACTCAAAAACAAAAAAAGTAAAAATTAAAAAAGGATTATTCGAAATTTGTATTTTCTATTCAAAATTAGTTATCCCCTCGAATTATAATGAGGGTGTAATTTTTTTTCTTTGATGACATTTGTTTAAACAGAATATATAATTGAAAATTTGTTTTTTTTTTGTTTGAAAATTAATACGTTTTTATATTCAGCTATTTTATTAAAAATTGATCTTCTTTGAGACGAATTCAACTATTATTTGTTTAGAATAAGAATATTTTTTGGTTTAAATATCATTTATGTATTGCACTTTTCCTTATAAATACAAATTGAAATATAAGATTTAATGTTACTTTCAAGAAATATAACATAAAATTGAATTGGTTAACGAGAGTTAAAGGACTTTTTTCTTGTAAAATCTTAAATAAAAGATACAATTCCAGATACCCTTAACATTTTTTTAACCACTTATTGTTATTGATAATATTACTATTTTTAAATAAGGCAAGAAAGTGCGGATTTTTATGAATTTTTCACATTTTTGTCCGCTGAGTGAGTTAATAATTGATTAAATTGAGCGAAAGTAATTATTTGGACAAATTATTATTTTTAATAACTATCTTTTCCTAGAAAACGCTAAAAAGTTTTTTTTCTGAAATCCGTAGTTTTGCTTTGACTTTTTAGTTATTAACAAATAATAAGTGAAGTTCAGAAGAAATTATTTTTTTCAAAAAACTATCTTCCACAAGAGAC
>NC_046657.1:127683882-127739080 GCF_010883055.1 Belonocnema kinseyi | reverse complement strand
TTTTTTAAAAACAAATTCAATTAATACTTCACTCTAATAAAAAAGTCGACAAAAATTAAAAAATTTAGAAAAAGGGCAACTCTCCAGTATTAATTCGCGCTTTATTATTGCAAATTTTCACGAATTGTAATTATTTTTCTGTAAAAAAAACATATTTTCAAAATAAATTGTAAAAGTTCTATAAGAAGATGTCTATTACCCTAATCATGGAAAAAAATTTACTGACGATTCCAGGGTTTTTCCAGGTATCTCAAATTTTTTCCCTGAACAAATTTTTATAAAACGGAGATATTTAAATATTCCGCAACTTTTTATACTAATCGAGTCGTAGTATGCATATGGTTTTGCAAGTTTGTTATAAATAATTTATTCTCCTCAGTTTCTAGGAATTGAAATAATACGTTTAATTTATAAATCGTCGGAAATTTGTAGTACAAGATATTGTTAAATATGTTAACGCCATCGGTTGAATAAATAATTGAATAATAATAAAAAAATAATCTTAATAGATATAGTCTTGTAATCTAAAGGTTTAATTTTCTACCAAAAATACGATTTTTTAAACAAGTGCATGAATTTTCAACTAAAAAAGATCTGTTTTCAAAACAAAACAAAAATGGAATGGATAAACTTTCAGTTTAAAAAATATATTTTCAACAACAACAAAATAAATAAATTTGCAAGCAAAGTGATGTATTTTTAACTGTAGTAAGTTTTTAAAAAATATAATGTTCTGCTAAGAAAGAATAATTTTCCACTGAATTGTTTAATTTTAAGTAAAGGAAATGATAAGTTTTTAGCCAAAAATAGAATAGTCTAGAAAAAGCGCAAATTAATTTTTAACACAATAAATGAATGAATCTTTAACTAGAATTCTTAAATTTTCGAACTGAAAAATATAAATTTTTAACAAAAAAGATTAATTGCGACAAAAAGCAATATTTTTAGCAACATTAATCAGTTTTTAACTGAAAAATATGAATTGTCAACCAAAAATAAATAGTTAAATTTCCGGTTAAAAAAATAATTGTTCGTTCAAAAAGATGAATTTCAAACTAAATAGTAGAATGTTCAATTGGAATAGTAACATTTTCAGTTTTTAAAAACCTAACGAAACAAAAACGAAATAAACATTATCAAAAAATAGTTACATTTTCAAAGAAAGTGATGAATTTTCAATTTAAATGATTAACTTTTTACCAAATTTACCAAATTTTCAAATGAGATAATCAGTTTTCAACAATTAAGATTAATTTATAGCAAAAAATACGAATTTTCATCTACAAAAGATAATCTTAAACCAAAAATTGAATAGTTGAATTTTTATTTGAACTTATTAATATTCAACCAAAGAGATGAATTTTTAATTAAAATAAAGCAATATTTAACTATAAAAGTAACGTTTTCAGTTAAAAAAATCATTTCTCGACAATAAAATGAAACAATTTCAACATTATAGTTTAAGTTTCAACTGAAATTGTAAAATTATTAGCAAAAAAAATACATTTTTAACTGAACAAAAAGCGATTTTTCAACAAAATATTTCATTTCCGAGACACGTCCATTTTCAACTAACGAGATGCATTTTGATTTAAAACAATGATTCTTCGACCAACAAAATTAATGTTTACAAAAAAGTTTAACTTTCAACGAAATAAATAAATTTTTCTTTTAATTCAAATCAGTTAAATTAAAAAAAAAGAGTTTTTCATTAAAATGATGAACCTTTAACCAAAACATAAATTATAACAAAGTAATATAACTTTTAACCAAGAACGGAAATCTTTGACGATAGGAAGAAGACAAATTGCAAACCGTGATGGAAAAAAATGTTCTGATAAATTGTTGAAATAAACAAAAAAAACAACAAATTTTCATCAAAATAGCTGAATCTTCAATGAAAACACATTAATTTTGTATCTACAGCTGAGAAATAATTTTTTTCTCTGAATAGGAAATATACAAAAAACGCAAATTAACTTCAAAGTAACAAATTTTTTAAACGTTACTTTTTCAAAATCTGGTAGACACCTTTTTAAAACGGACCAAAAATGAAATGTTTTAGTGTGAAAACTTTTTTATTTCTAAAAATAGTCATTTTTGATCCTCAGAATTAGATAGCTTTTTCAAATTTTCGATAAGCATGCATGCTATTTGCCATTCTCTAAAAAATAGATGTATCACGGAAATATCGAAAGCATTATTTTCATGTTTCCTCAATGCCAATTAAGTAAGACAAAAAACTCGAAGGAAAGATTGTTGTGATACTGACATTTATGTGTATATTAAAAATGAGAAAAATTAAAAATATATTAGTTTAAAAATGTATTATTAAGCAAAAGCCAGACACATTTAGCAGCAAACAAATTTAAGTTAGACATAAGCAAAAGTAGCTTTAATGACAGATATTAATAAAAAATTTTATCATTAAAAACAGAAAAAAAATTAAAAAATAATACTTTCATTCCATAGTTTAACTTGATATTTTCAAAGCTTAAAAATTCTGACATTTTTGAATAATTGATTTAATATTTTATCAGTGGGTTGACTATTAATTCCACTTTTTTTTGCAGAAAATGAAATTAATAAAACTTGCAATATCGAATTAAAATTTTTTTATTATTTTATTTTCTGTAACCATTTTAAGTTTTTCTTTCAGGTGTAAAAGCAACATCAAACTTAGAAGATCAACAACTTTAACGCAAAAAATGTTTGTTTTAAACGGATTTTAAAAAATATTAGAAATATTTTAATTAAAAAAAAAGCAGTCGAATTAATCCAAAAAATACATGTTTCGTAGTCAGCCGCGAGATTTCAAACCGCGAATCCGTCAGATAGCCAATAAAGACTCATTTTTAAAGAAAGAAGAAAAATGATCATCAATAAATTATTTTCTACTATGAAAAATAAATGTTTCAATCATGAAGGGAAAAAAATGTCATAAAAAATTTTGAGTTTTCAAGAAGAAAAAAGAGCTTTGTTAACAACAAATTTGGACTCACAACCCTAAAAAACGAGGTTATAACAAAAAAATAAATTTTTTAACAGGGGAAAAAATATATTTTCAACCGAAGAAATGAATTTTCAACGAAAAAGATTAATTTTCTACGAAAAAAGAGATTAATTCTTAACAAAATGAACGAATTGATAAGTGTTCGATAAGATATCGATAAGTGAAAATTTTCAGACAAAAATCAATATTAAGTAAAACGAAAGTCACATTTAACCAAAGAAATGAATTTTGTAAACGGAAAATTAATTTTCTAAAAAAATGATTCATTTTTTATAAAAAAGATTAATCTGTAACAAAAGGCATGAGTATTCAAACAAACTTCTAATTTTTTTTTAAATTTTAACCTGGTCGCTAAAAACGGTGAATTTTTCACAAAGAAAATGAATATTCTACCACAGAAGACAAACTCACAACAAAATACTGCTATCATTGCCAGAAAACATTTTTTGATAATTTGAAAATTATTGCTTGCACAGGAGCGTAGATATTTGAAAAATATATTGTTTATAGGGATGTGAATAAATTAAAGTTGGCCGTACGAGAAAAATTCGTAAGAGCAAAGTATTTTATTTTGCGCCAGGGGTTAAGAAATAAATAAAAAAATTTGCTTAATCAGTCACGAGCGACATAAGGTTGAACTTAAATGCTTAAAGAAGCATATTTTGGTCTTTAATTATGTTTTCTCTTCAAAACAAAATTAGTAAAATTTAACTAATTGCTTGCGATCATTTTCAGATTCGATTAGCGAAAAGTGAGCTACCAGAAATGATTAGAAAACTAGTAATGCCATTAGTCGATACATTTCCCAACTCAATGCTGTAAAACTAATCGCTTGGGAAAAACATAGTTATTTAGGACTATATATAATGGTTTCAAAAAGTTACAAATATGCAGGGCATGGAAAATAGAAAAGCTTAATAAAACAACAAGATAGTGTAACATTTTTAATCATATGAAAACAAAAAGAAGGCCATATTGAGAAACTCTGACCGTCACCTAGTCTGTTTCTATTTAAAAAAAACGAGAACCAACACTCTTCCTATATTTTACAGGAAAATTATCATAGCGACCAAATTATAATAAATTTAATATGAATAACACATTTTTTATTTACTTCAAATTTTTTAAAATGAAAAGATTATTATTATCATTAACTGAATATGAAACCCCGAATGTCTAGTAATCTGAAACCGTCTTTTTAATATACATTTTTCTTATTTAAAAAACATAAGACATAATTTTTCAAGGGATTTCCGTACGTACTACTGATTAAAGTTTTTGAGTGGAAAGTAGAGCAGAACTTGTTAAAAACAACAAATCTGACATGTAACCTGCAGATGTGCAAGGCTGTCTGCAAATTTTTGTGACCCATTCTGTAAAAAATCTTGATACGCTTAGAAGAATATACGTACTAAAATTTTAGATTCGAGAAATGTTACAAATTATTATTTTATATTTTATGTGCTGAAACAAGATTTACACTAAATCCAAAAATATGTTTTCAGAAATTTAATATATTTTAAAGGATTTCTAAAAATTTCCGAAGATTTCAAAATATTTAAAAGGCTTTAATGAATTCAAAAACATTATTTATATTTTAAATATACTTAAAAATCTCAAAACTCATTTAAATTCCAAAGGAAATTCCTTAAAAATTCTTTCAAGTCCCTTAAAATCATTTAAAATATCTTGAACTCTTTTAAATAAGTCGAAATCGTTTGAAATTCGATTATAAGCTTAAAAATGTTTTAAATCAAATAACTCCTGGAAAATTCCTTAAAACTCCTGAAAATCTTTTTAAATACATAACAATATTTTTAAATTACATAAAGATCCTTAAACTCATTTCAATTTTCTTTAAATTTATTTTCAATGCTTTGTAATATTTTAATTCCTTACAGACTTTTTCAACTATATTAAATCGATAAAAATTCCACAAAACCCCTTAAAATCACTCAAAATCGCTTCAACTCATAAAAAGTATTTTAAAGTCTTTAAAATCTTTTGAAAATTCTTGTACTTTTTGGAATTCTTCTAAAATCTTTTAAGATTCTTTAAAATCACTTTAAATCTTTTGAAGTTCATTTATAAACTTTAATCTTTTTTAATTGAAAAGGATTTTTAAATCCCGTTCAATTATTTTGAAATTCATTAAAATCTTACTCACAGGCGATGCGTTTGAAGTGTAGTAGGCAACAGGCGTTATACGTCTTCTATTTATTTAAAATGTTTATCGTTGCAAAAAAACTATGGCGATTATTCCGTGACCTTCTATAGGGAACTTTAAAGTAGAATCTGAATTTCAACAAATAAAAAGTTGATTTTGCTGTTTTTTTTGAGTTTTTTAAAGAAGAACCGAATGGGGACCCGATGGGGTATTCACGGGTACTTTGTAGATGCTCCATTCGGTTCCTTCGGCCCCTCAGGGAGAATCATAAGCGATACAGTTTTACCACGTTTTTATTGTTACCCTCATTATTCTAGCTTGCACATGAGAGCCAATGAGAACAAAGACGCACGTACAATCGACGAATATAACTAGAAGCGAACGAATATCGTATAAGCTAATCAAAGGTATGAACCAATCATAACGCCAGCTTAATCAGGCCTTCTTTTAAAGGCCCTTCACGTTTAAACGAAATAAACACCAATCAGAATTTAGCTTACCACTTTAGAAATCTGCCATTTTATGAACTCGGATTAATATCTAGTTCAAAATATCGAGTCAGACATGACTAAAATTTAAAAACATCGGAAGATTTCAAGAGAAATTAGTATATCAGTAGCCAGTCTCAAAAATCAGTAGATCATCCGTCAGCAAGTGTCAGCAAGTGTCAGCGTCAGCAAGTGTTCCATTAAATATTATTTCAATATCCCGGACTGTTACCGTTTTCGGTACCAGTGTCTTTGCCGGAGTTCAAGCATTTTTGGATTACGAGGTTTTATAGGCCGGCAGTATTTAGAAAGAGCACCATTCTCAAGAGTGGTTGTACGGCTAGCTTAGTCTGGATGCTAAGGCTTCTGACAACCGGTGCACACAACTGCATCAACAACAGTTGACTTGCACTCGACAAATATCTTTTCCAAAGGCTTATCCTTTGAAGCCATGACGACAGGATAAATCACCGGGAGTCTCCTCAAGATAACAAGTAAAGAAAATGAGGTAAAAAAACTAGAAGTAACTGTAGGAGGTTTCATATCCCATGCGCCGAGACAGAGTCACAGCAGTCAGTTCAGAGTACGGAAGAGTTATACATTTTTAATGTAAGTAACTGCACAGAATTACACAAGAAATACAGCACAATCACAATTTCGAAATTAAGCAAAAAGACGGAGCACCAACCACGACAAATCCACCGCCATTTTACATTTACTTCTTTTCCCCTCCAGTCTCTTTCGCTTTCACCCTCTCTCTCTCTAATTCGATATCTCTCTTTTCAAATATTATATTAGAAAGAATTGCGTTATGAATGGCAGCAGCGTTTCTAAAATCTTTCATCAGATGGGGAGCTGCCTGAAAATACCACAAATAGTCAAAGTATCGAAACCATGTCTTAAGATGTCCATTGGTCAATTAGACTATAAACCTAACCTTAGCAACCAATCGTGAACGGTTAGTTTGCATATCGCTTATCTGGCTTTTACTTACTGGAATTATTTCTGGAATTTCGACAGTGAATCATCTATTCACTAAATATGGTTTAGCGTCGCAATAGGCTCCTATTATGAACGAAAATATATCCCCGTTCTAAAACTTGGAGCAGAATTCAGGCATCCCTTTAATTGTTCCTTGCAAAATGCATGCATCATTTTGAGTAATCTTAAATGGAACTACAACGAGGAAAATATATTCACTTGGAACCACACAAACCATATCTTTCACTAGTGGACGTTGCTTGTGCATGCTGTAGGAGACTTTTTGAAATTTATTATTTAAACATGATATGTGTCTCAAAGGCACTTCGCGTGCTTTTTATTAGGCATTCAACAGTACTACGCTTGTTATTCACGAACATGTGAACTAACTCTCGATTCGTGCAACTTGCCCCAGTTAGGAACAGATCGTCGATACGAAATCGAAACGCGGTTGTCACTGCAGCATTATCGTCGAGTCGACATCATCGTCGAATTTCAGTTCGATTTCGACCACAATTATTAAGCTCTAAAAAGACTTGATTTATCGTAATTTGAGTGAATCCTGACAACAATTTTCACATGCAGAATAATTATGATCAATATTTCGATAATTTTAAGTTTGATATAATTCCCTATTACCTATTGAAAATCCGCTTGTTTCTGAATAAAAATGCTATGATGTCTGCTACTTCATTTTAAGCATGAATTTTATGTTAAAACACACGCGGTGATATACTTTCATAATTCATTCTCGAATAATCGTGATAGTTTTGTCATCTAAAAGAAATGAAAATTCATAATTAGTGAACACGAATTTCTTTGAATTGCTGGAATATTAGCAAAATCATTATTTCAAAATTGAAAATGCCCGCCCAACTGCACTGCGCATTTCGCAATGCGCATTAAAGTTACGATCTGTACCGCAGAAATTTCCATGAAGCTCCGTTTCTCCGCGTGTATTGTCATCTACTAGTTCGGCTTTCACAGTTTTAGGAGAAAAAGTGGTGATATGATGTCTGGCGACCCTGACAATAATTTATCTAGTGGCAAGGACTGACGAAGAAAATCTCAACAAGGAACCTCTAGTAAGAAGACCAGTATGAATTATCACTATTTGAAATTGCCATGATGCACGTGCAACCATGGTCATTGCATACACTGTAAACAATATTTCTTATAATTTTAACACTTTAAAAAAGGGACGTAATATTATTTACCATTGCCAAAGAAGTGTTTTTACGGAAAAATTAAAAACTAATTTCACCTTATAATTTTACTTTTAAGTTATGCAACATTACAAATCATTTTATAAAAGTACCAATAAGTAGTATATTTGATAGGTTATGGTATTCTTACAAAAAACTACAGTAAAATTCCAAGAAATGATTGTATTTGTACAATAAATTGAAAATATTCCAGGTACTCAAATTAGAAATATTGTAAATACTATATTCGCAATATTTAAAAATAATAAAATTTGAATTTTTCAAATTAATATTAGTAAATTAAATATAAAAAATATGCAGTTACAGTATACCAATAGTAATCGTCGTCGATACAAGAGGCATTTCGACGTCGATTCCATAATTAAATCGATCTTTACCATGTCGATTTCAGCGACTAATAATCGTCTAATCGACAAAAATATCGAACTTTTTTCGACGCTAAAAACGACATTGAATCGACGATTTGTTCCTGACTGGGGTATACTATCAGACACATCTTCAAAGTAATCTCATTTTACTGTCGGGTGATGTTGTTATATACCCAGTGGGCACAAAGTTTGGCGACGTCTTTACGGCATCGTTGCGACATCTTTACGACAACTTTACGACATCCTATGCCCATATAGTTAAGGTGTCTTTATGATATCGTTAATAAGTCGTATGACCCGACGATGTCTTTACAATATCGCAAAGACACTGAAACGAGATGGACATAGGATGTCGTAAAGATGTCGTAGCGATGTCGTTAAGACGTCGCCAAATGTTGTGCCTACTGGGTAGTTTCCCAGTAGGCGAAAAATTTGGCGGCGTCTTTCTGACATCGTTAGGACATTTTTACGGAAACTTTACGACATCTTATGTCCATGTCGTTTCAGTGCCTTTGCGATGTCGTAAAGACATTGTCAGATCATACGACTTATTTACGATATCGTAAAGACACCCTAACGACATGGACATAAGTAGAATATCGTAAACTTTTCGTAAAGACGTGGCCAAACTTTGTGCCCACTGGGTTGGTTCTGCAACAAGTCTATTATCTCTGCCACCTGTTGCGCTGTGAAGGTATTAAGGTTTACGCGGGGAACCTCTATCCATCGGTGCTTATGATGGTTATCACAAACGCGCGAACCTGGAAGGATATAAAACAGAAAATCTCTCATAACCAGAACCCTAATCCTATCAGGTACATTGAAACCTCATTTATTGCAAGACTCCTTTATTGCAAACCTCGTTTATTGCAATCCAAGGTACTTGTCTATCGCAAATTTCCCAACTCCCACCACTGATGGTCACATATTTAATATAGCCAAAGCCAGCGCGGAAGCGGGAATGAATTGTGAGACCTCCTGCCGCATGCGCGGAGTGGTGGGGTGCCCTCTCGAGTTGCAATAGACGAGGTGTTTACGTTTCGAAGGTGTTGCAATAAACAAGGTTTTACTTATATGATATCGCCCTGCGGCATAGCTAAAAACACACTTGTTTTGTCCGCAAGTTCCCCTATCAATATCCCCCTTTATCTTACGAACAAGTTGTGGTTCGTTTCCAGATTCTTTGACCGTTAATTTTAAAAGACATACGCAAAAATGTGGGAGAACTACAAAGATTATTATTGAGCGCGATGTGAAAATGAATATGTTATCGAGCGCGTAGCACGATAACCAACAGTTGCGGCCTAGGCTCGCTTAAACTTTCGATTGCCTTTTAGTGTCCTAAACTTAAGGTCAAGTTCGTTAGCCAAACATTTTGAACAAAAATTCAAAAAGTTAAAATAATTTCAAAATTTTTCAGATCACTATCTTCTCTAAAAATTCTACGTACGGATAGTCGTAGTATTTAAAAATATAAACCTACTTATACTCTTGATTTTTCCCAGTATATGCTAATAAACAAAACTAAAGCATTAACAAAATTTAAAAAAAAAGAAAATTAAAATGTTAAGGCAAATAACGTATGAGATGAAAAAGGGAAACACAAGAAAAGCTTTGCTTTTTAAACATCATACAAGAAAATCAAAACAACTTTTTGAATTTTGTAGAAAAATCGAAAGTTTTCAGCTCAATTACGCAAAATACAGGGAAAGCTTTTATTAACAGAATTATTGGCGCTAAAAATATCTACAAATGTTGTGTTGGCCATTTGTTAATTGCATAAACAATTTTCGTTTAAATCGTCAAAAATGCGATTGAAAATAACATTTTTAAAAACTAGGTGTTTTTAACTTTCTTTTCACTTTGATAATTTTTTTTGTCAAAGAAGTACATTTAAATAAATAATAATCATTAATTTTATTTTATTAAATTTATTATTTACCGAATCCATTTCATACCAGGAATTTTGTACACTTCAAGTTGTAGAATCTCTAAGGGACGAAATATGTTCCTTCTGGAGAAAATTATGCGACACATAGTTTATTAGTTTGCAAAATCAAAAGAAATTTTACGAAGTTATGCGTATTTGAATCTTTTGCTTTGTTTTTAAAAACACATAATTTTTTTTTAATTTATATATTTTTTGACATAATTGATATATTCACGGGTTTCATTTACATTTTTTCAGCCTTTATAGTTTTCTTTTAAATACCGCTAGAAAGTTAAAAGAATGTTGCGTATGTCAGCGCTTTTTATGAAAATATTAAAAGTCGATTTGGCGAACAAAACCACTCTTTTATTTTATGCCAATTTTTTGTTCAATTTTTACATCATAAGGAAGATATATTGTAATTCTTATGCAGGCTAAAGGCTATACAGAATTTAAGGTCTTAAAAACTGTAGCTAAAAAAAGGGGGTGGGATTTTACATTTATCTAATACCTTCTCTAGTGAAAATGTAAAAATGAATTTTAGAGAAAGTACTTTAAGTTCTAAGCAAATTGTTGAATGTTTCACCGAATTGTTAAAGTTTTTGTTATGTTTAGACTCTGAGAGCTTTAAATTTTATTTTAAAAGTTGAAGTTTTAAAATATATATTAAAATACAAAACTTAATTGCGCATTTTCTTTTTCTCGTGAAAAAGCTTGTAGCACAGGTATTTGTTGAAATAAATAAAAAATTCTATTAATCCACAAAATTGGCCTCACTTAAGTTAATTTAAATTATTCTGTCTAAACCTGCACATGATATTATGCAAAATAATATGTATCAATCCTATTATGACCGATTTGTAATTTTTTGAACATCTTTCAAATATTCGTTAAAGCTTTCTTTAATCTTTGTTTGTGTAATCTTTGTTGTTTGTTTCAAGTAATTGAAATCGTGTAAAATATTCTCGAATTTGTTTTAATTCTTTAAATGATAAAATGTTTTTCAAATATTTGTGAAATCTTTCGGATTTTTGAAATTATTGTAATATTAGAAATCGTCAGAAATCTTTTGAATGTTTTGAAATCTTTAAAAAGGTGGTATCCCGTACCCTTTTGATATATTTGCCATTCTTTTATTCTTTTGAAATGTGTATCAAAATATTATTAAATATTTGTAAAACTTTTTGTATTCGTTTAAAATCATTGAAATATTTGAAATACTTTAAAATCCTTTAAATGTTTGGAAATCCTCGAAAAGTGGTGTACTGCACCCTTTTTGAAATATTTAGATTTCTTTTATTTTTTTTACAGTCATTATGGAATTTTCAGAGCATTTTTTTAATATTTGTGGAATCTTTCTGATATCTGCTGTATTAATAGGTAATCTTAAAAAAATTGTGAAGTGTGTGAAATCTTTTGAAATTGTTTGAAAGTTTTAAAATCTTTGTCAAATTCTGAAATCTTTATCAAATCTGTGATATCTGGTGTACATTCCTTTTTCAGATTTGCGAAATACTTGCAATCTTTATAAAATTCTCGAAATCTTTGTGAAATTTCTGTCCAATCTGTTTTGAAACGTTTCTAAATCGTTTTAAATCTTGGAATTGTTTTCAAAAACTTTAAAATCTGCTGAACTCTGCACTTCAAACAAAATTTTTAATTCTTTGAATCTACGAAAAAAATTGTCTTAGAAAATGAAGGTTATGTCAAATTATACAATTTTTTATTTTAGACTAAAAACTTTTTCAACAGAAAACGTAAAGTGTGCCGAACTATTGTATTCCAGACCCTAAAGAAATGATAAGGCCCGCTTGTAAAACTGAATATTTATTTTATTTATACAATCGATTTTCTAATACGAATGATATTAAAGTTGCACGCTTAATTATTTACCGAAATTTGTATTTTATATACGTATGTTTGCTCTTTAAGTTTCTAAAAATATTAGTAATATGGGGAGGGGCGGGGGATTAAATAAATTACAAAACCATCTTAAATTATTTGTAGATGACCCTTTATTAGTTCACTAGTTTATCATCATTTTGCGAATTTATAATTATTATATTCTATATTATTACTTATATTAATAGTTACTGCATACATTATTAACTAGATTACAAGTTATAGTGTTAAAATCATGAATAAACTAACATTAATTTTTTTGTACCAGATTGCACTGACAAACGTATATTTAAGATGAAACTTATCCAACTATTGCTGTTTTTTAGTTAATTTATTATATAATGAACAAGTTTCTTGTTAATTTATAAAGTATGTTTGAACAATCATTAAATACTGTTTTGCTTAGTGCGTTTTTTCCTAGGCTTAGGCTTGGGCTTAGGCTTAGGAGTTTGAGTTGAGTCCTCGGAAAGCACAGCTGGGTTAAGAAAGCCTTTCAAAACTTTGAATTCTGGCTTTTTTCGTATGGTAACGTAAAAGTGTATGCCTCGAATAGATTTCGGCACTTCTTCAATACCATTCTCGTAGCGAAATACAGGATCCTCAAGAGGAACATGATAATCATAATTAAGATTCAATGATAACACCTTTCCTGTAAACCTCTTGAATTGTACCGTAAAAATTCTTCCATAACACGTAATGTAGAATTCAATTTGATACAGCCTGAGTTTATCTGCAAAAAAGAGATATGCGATTATATAAAGATAAAAAGTCATTCTCAAAACTAAAAACTGAAGAATTCTTAATTTTAGCAGAGAAAATGAGACAATCGTTTTTTTTTCTTTTAAATATATTCAAAAATTGAGGCACCCGCATGCAATAATAGAACGAAAGATCGAAAACACGAAAAATAATTGTCTAAGCATCCTGAGCCTCAGTTCTTCCTACAGGCTCTACGTAGACCAAAAATATTACGCAACATTAATTTATACCTGCTTTGTCCGGTGGAAGCGTAGCCCCTATAACTTCACTGTTTTCATTTATGTACACAACAATATCAAAGTCTTTCTCAAATATACCACGGGTTATATACATGTTTTTATTTTTATACGCTTTGTCTGGATAAATGTTTAAACCTTCAAGCTGAACATGATACACATGACCAGTTTCGTTTCCCCAAATCCCAATCACCCTGTTTAAGTACTTGATAGTAGATGTTGGTGGAGATTCACCTGGAAGGGGTAAGTTATTTGGGAAGATTGAGTTATGTAGCCGGTTGGGGTTAGGTGAGACAGTTGCGTTAGGACATTGGTTACTAGGTTGGTGAGAAGACTGGCCAACATCTGGCTCGGAGTGACGATATTTCGTAGTAGGTGAGTAATAATATTTCGTAGTATCTCCCTGATCATTTAAATTAAGATTTTCGTTAGGATTTTTAAGTGAATTTTGGCCATCATATGGCCAGGGCGAGCCAATTAAGTTATGATTTTCCTCAGGAGGTGGGTAATGATATTCCACAGTATCTTGGTGTTCATGTATAAGGGGTTGGCGAGGATATGGGTTAGAAGGCTGGTCAACATGTGGCAAGTGTGTATTATGTGAGAGGAGTGGATTATGTAGGCCACTTAAGTTATGATATTACTGATAAGGAATGTTGCGAGCTTAGTCAGTAGCTTGGTGAGGAAATTGGTCATTATGTTGGTGAGAGGATTGGCCATATTGTGGCAAAAATGGATTTTCTCCTGAAGCATATAGTTCTGAAAAAAAAGAAAGGAAAGATTCGTGATTACAAAAAAATCAACTGAAGGGAGTAGCGGGGTGATGGCGTAACTGCCAAATTTCGGAAATCCATGCCTGGTATTTTTTCAAGTTAATACTTCTGAAGACGGCTCTTTTTACAATTCGATAATACTAAGTAATATGTAAGCAAATATTTTAAAATTCCGCGAAGTGGAGGAATGCAGAGAAGTTAAGGATCTTAATGAATTTAGAAAATAGAGATATTTCAGGGAACTAATGGAATTTAGTAAACTCAAGGATTTTACCAAATTCATGAAATTCGGAAAATCAAAGATATTTGAGTCAAAAACTGAATTTGAATTTTCTAAAGTAAAATCTTAACTATTATTTCGCTTCCAGGGATGGAATTTTTAAACAGACATTGATTTTTTAATGAGAACATTAGACAAAAAATCTTTCACATCACAAGATATCTGTAAATGGTCAACAATTGGTAAATTACTTTTTTCAAAAGGAAATTGATCATTTTTATCCCATAGATGAAAAAGAGTTTAATTAGGCTTCTGTAATCCCAATGAACGATGAAAATTGGTCAGAAGGGTTCAGTAGGGAATAAATGTGTTTTGTACATTAATGATATAGTAGTCTATGGGAAGGATTGATAAAACTTGAAGAAAAATTTATAAAATAATGCAGTCCTAAATATTCTAATGTTTAATTAAATAATATCAAGGAAACTATTTTAATTTGGACTGGTAAATGAATGCAATTATTCACACGATATTTTACAATTATCATTGTACACTATAGTTTTATAAATGCCATACCATGATGTAGTGAAGAAATCTAACCTTCAAACAGACAATATATTTAACTGGTTTTAGAAACTGAAGATAGTTTAAAGTATTTTCTAAAGTCAGAGATTAACATGTAACGCGTATCAATAAACACAAATTTTTTCGAATATCAAATTATTAAAAAATCAGAACAAAAAAATAAATTCTCACGACTTGTTATTAATATTATATATAAAGTAGGTACAAAAAAGAATTTAGCTGTTTTCCTGTGTAGAGAGGTTTTAGAACTAGAACACTGTAAATGTAAAAGCAAATTTCCGGGATGGCGCCGAACCCCAAACCTAACCTAGTAACTCTTTAATTTTTCCAGGATGCATATCGATTCCTCGCAGAAGACCCTCAAAGCCTCCTGTTTGTAATTTTTTATATTTTAATTGTATTCATACTGAGCCGTATTATAGATGTCCCAGTCTGAAGGCAATTTAGTTCTATTCGCTCTGTTGCAGAACACTCATGTCTCTTTATGGAGTTTCTCTAGGTGGATAGTGGAACATTCCGCTCGCTCCTTATCTAGACTTAAGTGTGCTTCTAGGGCAATTATTTCAATACGATGTAGTCAGAGCCTTTGGCAGAAAATACCTGGCGTGCTCAAACTCACAAATTTTACCCTAGTTTGTGGTAAAGTATACAAGTCACCCTCTGAGTTTCTCTTTATATAAGCCCCAAAGTGTATTTCTAGGGTCTTTAATTTTTGAAACCTTCAGTTTACCTAGAGCTTTCTGAAACAAGATATATTAATGGTCCGAGAGAGATTCCTCATCAGAGACTCTTCAGCCCTCTAGCCTGTTCCTCAATTCATCTGAGCATAGAGTAAAATCATAACCACACTCCTGTTTTTAATCTGGAGTGTGGGAGTATCAACTGGACTTAAAATCTCCAGCTTAGTGCCGAAGTAGAGTCTCCACCTCTCTGGGAGGTCAGGATCCCCCGGCATCGCCTGGGAAATAAAGCAAGGCAATTAGCACCTCTAGTAATTCTCGGCATCTGTCTCTAAATCCCGCCTTAATAAAAATAAGATTTCATCCCATCCTTTACAATCTTACTGTACGTCTGTTTGAATAAAGAATAGTCGCGCTAACTATATGTCAGAGCGACTTCAGCTAAAATAAAATTTCATTAAATTTTTCCCCTTCACATTGTGGTGATCCTGCCAGGATAGTGCTTCAACGATACTTAAAAAAGCCCATCATTGTGACGAATCTCGAAATTCGGAATTGTACGGAATTCATCATTCGCAAAACTGAACAAGGCCGGTAAACAGATAGAAAAGGCAACTACTTATCTCTTAAAGCTGACAATGCAGCATCCTGCACAGCACTCAACGCTCAGGAGCTAGGGTATACTATGAATTAACCTTGCGTGTACTTGTTGTAGCACGATGACGCGAGTGAAAGGTTTAAGTGCGAATAACCTCTTTCGAATCATTAGGCAAACTATCGGGAAAATCAAATTAAATATAATACAGCAGATACTGACTCAGACTCCACTGACATACTTGAAAATACTTCCCTGATGACCCCCAATATTTCGCAAACAGCCTCTACCACACAGTCCTTTGGACAATTCCTAGCAAATATTTCATCCAAGATCTCCTACATCAAGGCAGTAATGAAACTCTAAACAAAGGAAACAAGAAGCGGCTACAGAAAATCTCAGCATCAAGCTAGAAGATAGGGCTTTAATCGAAAGTCTAGAAGAACAAAGGATAGTCCAAGTAACCGTCAGACAATGATAATAGAAGATTTTATTAGGATCGTGAAGAGCTTGAACCACAGGTATAAGGAACCCAATTTGTTATTAGATTTTATATTAGCGGAAAAATGACGGGGAATGTAGAACGCGCTATTAAATATACACAATTCTCAGCGTCACGCTCCCTAACACAAAGGTGAAAACATGGTCTCACAAAAACTATTCAAAATTTTGATGTTAGATTTCGCAAAAATGTGAATCAACTTGAATATATTTTGTACAGAGCGAGCATACTATTCCGATGGAATGGAAAATAGCAATTAGTGTAAGAAAAAAGGTGTGCACTAAGAGGCATTTTCTGAACCTATACGCGAAATTGGGTTACAGGTTGAAGCTCCAAAGCCATTCCACCTCAAAGAAGCACAAAACTATGCTTTTAAGCTGGAGATGTAGTTAAAGTAAGCGCAGTCAGCACTGGTAACAACCACAATTTCCGACTGCCCATGAGAACACAACCCAATCTAACATAACGACAATTTGTACCAAAGCCAGCTAACCATGCACCATGTAAACCACCACAGTTTTATCAACACTGGCCTACTCGAAGAGTGTTTTGTAACTGTCATAAGTTCGGAAACGCCGGGTATTTTGGGAGTCAATTTCCAATGTACATGCCGCGAAATTGTCCACAAAGTGCGTTACAGTAACGATCACTACGAGCAGTTCGCAATATCAGGGAAGGGGAAAAAATTCATTTTCACCAAGTGGCTAAATTTTTGTAAATAAACAATAACTTATTCTTTAAATAACTACAAAATGTTTTGAATAATTTACAACTTCAAATAATGATCAACTATTACACTTTGATCAGAATATACGATTATTGTTGACATCATTTAAAAATAAATAATTAGTTAAATAGTGTTGAGCGTCATGAAGAAAATATCACATTTTGGACCAAATTGAGTGCGAAGTACGAGTTACGTGTTCAGAATGTGTCCGTTAAAGCCAAAGGAGCTTTAATGAAAGAGAATTCACAATGACCAAATTAAATTTGTCGATGCTTCGACCTTAAATTTTAAAAGGTATGTGCTCAAAGGTGGAATAAACACAATGATCGAGCCCGAAGCACCAGATAAATCTATTATCGAGCGCAAATTGCGAGGCTCCACAATCTTGTGGCCTAGGCGTTTTTTCATAATCTGGCAAAAAATTTAAAACGGTTTCAAATTACGCAAAAAGCTAATGGTGTTTCTGAAAAAAATTAACGAAAAATTTTCTACAAAAAAAGCTATATGACAAAATTTTCTTGTTTTTTTTTTCGATATCTATCATTATTTCCGAAGAAATTTCAAAAATTATATTTTAGGAAAAACATTCATCCTCGAGACATTCTGTAACTTCAAGTGTAGAAACCTGGCGAATTTGAATTGGATTCGCTGAAACAAAATTGTTTAGTAGGACTATATTCGAATTGATTCAGAAATCTGAAATCTTAGACAGATGAGCTAATAGAATGAAACAAAAATTGTCAGCGTTAATAAAGATTTACTGCTAAATTTGAATTTCGATGCTGTAAAAACTAAGCAATTTCATACTTGAAGTATTTAAAATTAAATAAGTAATAAAGTAACAACCTCAGGGAATACATATCATCCATAAAGCTTCATAGAGGATTCAAATACAAATTATTTGAGCAGTCTTAACTTCTAACGATTCAAAGTTAAAAAATGGAAAATATTGAAATAGTTAAATTAATAGACTACTCATTTGCAAGATTGAAACTAAAAAAATATTTAATTTGATACAAAACATAAATTAAAAAGTTATTAAATTCGAGAATTTTATTTTGCACGGATTTCATAACATGTTTCGAATTTTTTCTCTAAATTTTATATTGTATTGGGTATAGTTACCACCAAAATTGAAAAGAACCGTTAGTGCAAGGAGTACCGTCTGCATAAGGATCTTCATTTTTTATTGAGAAAAACTATAAACGTTGACTGACAAAGTTGAAATATTTTGTTATATCTATTCTAATCAATATTTTATTATTTAACGTCATAGTATCATACTTGCAAAACCCTCGGATTATTGACATTTCCGAGGTGTTTCGTCTAAGCTGTAAAAGGAAAATAAAAAATGGTTTATGCCAGGAAAGTCTGATGAGATTAAAATCATCACTTAATAGACCTTGGACTTCAGTAACAACTAAATAAGTCGACGCGGAAATCCGAATTGTAATTTAAAATATAATTTCTCTTTCTTTTCTCTACATTTTGAGCCAAGACATTCCCGATGATAGCTGCAGGGCGTCCAATGCCTGACTTGACTTCGAGAAGCGAACCATGTTCGTTATCGAATTTTCGGGAACAGCTGACAAAAACATCATAACCAAGGAAAATGAAAAGAAAGAGAGGTATCGAGACCTTATAAGGGAGTTGCAACGATTGTACGCGGAATATTCTGTTAAACTGATCGTCCTTATCATCGGCGCTCTTGGAAGTGCCAAGCTTTCATTTGCTAATGGCCCAAAAAGCATCCCTGCGTGTCAACAATATGCTAGAACACTTGCGGGAAAAATGCAGAAGGCGGTTATCCTTGGGTCGCTCCATGTTCTTAGGGTGCACAAGGCTTTTGCTGGGTTGTCGTATTGATTCCTTTACAGACTGTAACCACCTATCTCACGTCGTGCGACGTGGTTGTGGCTGAAATTTTACCGCGATTTCGCTGGAAGCGGGTGCAATTTTCCAGATTAGCTCCCGCTCCCGGCGAAATCCTGCGGTTGTCCTTATGACAAATTTTTAATTATATATATAATGTATTTTTTGGAAAAAAACAAACAATAACGTTTACATTTTATAGAGGAATGTATAACAATAACAATGATTGCATTTTTACAAATTTTAAAAATATTTTTCTTAATCTCGCGCCCTTTTAAATGGTTTCAATGTTATATATTTGCAAATCTTTACACTATTTTGCCATGTATTTTTCCTTATTAGATGTTAAAACTATTTAATTTCTGTTTAAATTACAAGTGAAATTCAAAGTTGACCAAGTTTATTAGGAATAAAACAGATGAAAAGTTATAATAAGTGAAAAAAATATATTATCGTATTTTACTTAATCAAACGATTAGGACTACTTGATTTGTAACGATAAAAATTTATTTTGAATGACACATGTAATAGTTAATATAAAAGAAGGATATGATCTATGATCAAAATGAGTAGCATCCTACTAGAGAAAAGACGATTTTTCAACAAAATAGTTGAATCCTTAACGAAAACAGTTTGTTTTTAATCTATCAGTTGCATTCTTAACAAAAAAGTGTGCATTCTTAAACAAGAAGTAATTTTATACCAAAAAATGATTAATTTTAAACAAAAAACAGAAATATACAACCAGAGAAATTTCATTTTCAACCAAAAATGAAACAGACATTTTCAGTTTTAAAAAAATATATTTTTAAAGAAAAAAAATTCAATCAGACAAATTTAACTAAAGAAGACAAGTTAAATTTTCAGTTGAAAAAAGAAATCATCTACGAAATAGTTTAACATTCAACTACATTTTAAAAGCTGTTTAAAGATCTGATGAGGGAAACCAGCTGTATTTCCGAAACGTAATAGTAGCGATTTTTTCATACATTTTTACAATTAGCCTGGCATATACAGAAACCATTAGGTTCTGTCTACATTTATTTATAAATTAAAATTTTTCCAGGCGTAAAAAAGAAAATTTCTTTCTTCAAAAACAAAAAAAAATATGAAAGTATACTTTTTTCATTATAAAAGTTAATTTTCTACCAAATAAATAAAGTTATAAATAAATCGTTTAACTTTTTAATCAAAGAGTTGAATTTATGACCATAAAAATGAATAAATAAAATTAATTTTCATCCAAATTAATAAATTTTCAAGTCAAAAAGAACCTTTTTTGACATTTCCAACATAAAAATTTTTATTCCAGAAGTTTCCATCTACAAGAAAAAGAATCTTTAACGAAAACGTTTAATTTTTAAGTCAAAAAAAAAATTCCAACACAAGTGTGGAATTTTTAACGAAAAATAATCTATATATGATCCACAAAAACATAATAGTTTAATTTGCTCATGAAAATTTTATTTTAAAAAAGAAACGAAATTTCATTTAAATCGTTTATTCTGTAACCGAGGAGCTCAATTTTATACCAACAGATACGAATTTACAACAAACTACATTAATTTCAAACCAAATTATTAAAATTTCAAATAAAAACGATCAATTTTGAATCAATTATGGATTAGTAAAATTTTTAGTTCATAAAATTAATTCCTTTTGAGTGATGAAATTCTGAAGAACTAGTTTCAATAGAAGAAAGTAAATTCGATGCATATTTTGTGATTAAGAATTCCTAATAGTGTTAATTATCAAACGTTTACAGACTATTATTGTAAAATTATTCATTAAACCACATAAATTCAAACGCAACTTCTAAGTTTTAAAAAACTTTCAAATTAAAAACTACCGTGAAACTTTTCTATAGCTCCGATTTTGGGGCTGACGGTGGGTGGAAACTAACTAACGCCTGAGTGACAACCGCAGATCTTGCGAACCACGCGCAGCTTCTGTTACACATCTGTGGCGCGGCGTCCATTCTCAGAAGGGCTGTAGAAGGGAGGGCTATTTAAGGTTTTCATTGTATATATATAGCTTCTTCGAATTTAAAATGAGTTAATGAAAACTTTCTTCAGAAAAAGTAACGTCAAGGTAACGCGTTTCTGTTTTTAAGTAACAATAACGGTATCGAGTTAATTTTTCCAGTAATGGTAACGCATTACAAAATTTAAGGCATTAACGTCAACGTTAAGGCGTTATTTTTTACTGGTAACGTGTCAAACACTAATTTAAACATACTTATGAATTCAGATTCCATATGATTGGATGAATTTGTTATCGCTTTTGTGTAAAATATTAGGAGTATAAATACATTCGTATGATTATAAATAGAATTAAAAGATCGGTAATGCGCTCGTTTATAATTGGTGGCCTCCTGAGTCGAAATATAATAGAGACCCTATAAGAAGAGAGACTGGCCATTGGGTGAAAAAATGACCGAAGCCTAGTGTGTGAGGAAAGGTTTAATTTTGAAGTTTCAAAATTCTAAAACTTTTGAATTATGCATTTGTAATGAACATTTTTTTAAATTTCGTATACAGAATAATTATTATTAAATAATTTCTAATTATTTTGTACTGAAAAAACTTACAATGTTGATTTTTATAACCCCTTGAAAAATGTTGCTGAACCTTACAACTTTTGTGAATGATTAACAACAAATGTAATTCGCCAATCAAGTGTTAAATTACGATTAAAATATAAAGGTGAGTACATAAATTTAAAAACATTTTCAATTTGCATTCTCAAATATAATTTGCGAATAAAAGTAATCTGGTAACTGTCATCTTGAAATTGTTGTTCTGTAATTGAATTTTTTCAATAAAAAAATTACATTTTTCTATGAGTTAACGCTACAATCGCATTTTTAAAATGTAACTTCAGCAGTTCGACTTGTGCATTTCTATTGTGTTTTTAAAAAATTTGGGGATTCAAATCCACTTTTTTCCCGCATACGCGCCCATTAGCGCGGCCATTTTCGCACCCTGGCTCAAATGCGCCAATAAGAAGTTCAAGACGTGAATGGCTATCTTCTCTTTTTATAGAGTCTCTAAAATATAAGTCCTCTTTTTATTCTCTGAAATTCTATAACCTCAAAGACTTTACTTAATGAAATACTTATCAGATTCTCGTAGATCATCCACTCAGTGCTTCTTATTTCAGTGCGTATGCGTTATAGAGCGCGCTTTTTTCAAATAGCGAAAATTTCAATTTAAATGTTCTTAACACATAATAATTATTAAAGGTACAGAAATTTCACATCCTTATATTTTATTTGTATCGAAACCAGAATAAAAATAAAGCCCAGGGTGACGGTCCCCTGATGATGACTTTCTCTAGGAAATTTTTTTCTAACATTTTTTACTATGTACCCTTTTTTCGAAAATATTCCAACTATGATTGGCTGCCGAAAATTTTTTTTCTCTACAAAACTCCACCCTTTGGGGCGTGCTTATATTATTTCTGTCTCTCTCCCGCACTCAACTCTGAGTTTACACGCTAGTACGCAGCCCTCTTAAAATAATTAATTTTCCACCAAGCCAGATATTTTTAAAAAATAGTTAAATTTCTAATTAAACTGATGAATCTTCAAAATAAAAATTAGCCCCTGAACAAAAGTTTAATAGTTAATATTTTTATTACAAAAACATTTTGATTTGCAATAAGGATCTATTCAATCAAACAACAAAAATTCAAATTTTCAAAAAAGAGTTCACTTTTCAACCAAAAAAATTTTTTCATCAAAATTTGTTTAAAAATTCATGCATTTTTGGTAATGAATCATCTCTTTTGCGGAAAATCATCCTTTTTTTAAACATTAATTTCTTTGGTTAGAAATTATTTTCTTCTTATTTGACATTGATTATTGATCTAAAAATCTAAATGTTTTATTTCTTATCAGATATTTATCTTTTTTGAGAAACGTTTAATCTTATGAGTTGAAAATTCATATGCTTCTTCAAAAATCTGTTTTATTGAAAACCTGCCTTCTTTAGTAAAAGATTCATCTGTTGGGTATCAAATTTGTTTAGGCAATAAATAAGTGTTTGCAAATTAATGTATTTTGTACAGAATTAATCTTTTTGGGTAGAAAATTAGTCTTTTTAATTTAAAATTATTTTTTTCATTTCAAAATTAATTTTTATTATCGGCAATGAATTTTGCTGTCTGAAAATGTAAATATTTTATTTTGTATAAAAAATTTTCCATTATTTGATGAAAAGTTAATTTTCGAATTTTGAAGATTCTCGAACTTAGTTCAAAATTTATTTCCTTCGTTAAAAATGTTCTTATTTTGTTAAAAACTCATCTTTTAGAGTTAAAAATTAGTACTTTTTTGTCGGACATTTGACATTCTTGTCAAACATTCTTTTTTCTTTTTGAAAACTCAACATTTTGGATGAAATTCTTTTCTTTCTTAACTGGAAAACTTTTCATAGTAGGAAACTACTATTTTGACAAAAACTTCTCTCTTTTGTTTGGAAATGAGTCTGTTTTGGTTAAGGATTCAAATTCTTTGTTGAAAAATCGTATTTTATCATTTAAAGCAAATACTTTTTATCAAAAATTAAAATATTTTCTGAGGGGATTATCAATTATTGCACTTTTGTTCATTATTTATTTTCTTATTAAAGCTTCAAAACTATGGCCAAGAACAAAAAATTAACATTAGGGGGTAACTTTGGTTAAAAAACATAATTATTGTCATTTGAAAGTTCAATGAAAATATTTAAAAATGATAATTTTTTACGTATTGTAAAAATACAATTTTTGATTCATATTTGAGAATGAAGTGACGTTTGCTCGTAGCAAATAAAAATTTAAATTCTTATAAATATGACTGGCTTCAGATATTTTGTAATTGTTTAGAGTTTTATATATTTGTTTGAACAATATGTTATTATTTAAATAATTATTTATTTTCTATTATTAAAATTCCTAAAAATTAAGCCAGGATATCATTTTTTCTTTAAAAATTAGTATCTTATGATTGTTTTAACTATTAGATATGTATTAATACTTAAAAGGAATACATCGAAATTATCTAATTATTCAACAAAACTTAGCATAGGATATTATTTAAAAGAAAAATGATATCTTGGCTCAATTTTTAAACATTGTAAAAATAGAGAATAAATCATTATTTAAGTAATTACATAATTTTTTTAGAAAGATCTGCTACTCCAAACAATGACAAACAATTACATTTCAAGCAGAAAATTCTACTCTTTTTTTACATTTTTAGAAAATAAAGAATTCTTTAAGTAATTTACATTTGTTTAACAATTGAGAATTGTTTAAGAAGTCATGATAAATATTTATATTGTCCATAATTTTTTATGTGTATGAAAAGAACGATGGATATTGCTAAAAAGTAACAATAAAACACCAATTTTTAATCATAAAAAATAAAAAATAAATTTTTATCAGTTGCATTTTTAACCCAAAAAGATAAGATGTTCTAAAAAGAGGCAAATTCTCTGCAAAAAAGTTCCTTTTTTATCATGAAAATATAAATTTTTAACGAAAGAGATGTGAATTTAAAAGTATATTTTAAAAGCAAATTAATTTTATAACCAAAAAACGAATTTTGAACGATATTGGTCGATTGTTTTCAACAAAGACAATTCATTCTTGTAAGAAAAAAAATGTCACCCAAATTATAATTTCAGAAAATAAATAATTTGGAATATGACAAAATTTATTTTAAAAATTTTGAACTGATAAAAATTGCTTTTTAATCTCCCAGATATTTTCTACACTTATAGAAATCTTATTACCTATTTTGATACCTTTGTAAATGTTCTTTGAAAATTTATTTTTTAAACAAAAAGTCATTAAAATTTTATCCAAAAATCTCAAGAAAAGTTTTTTATTATCTTCATGCCTTTCAAGCTTTGTAAAAAGCTTCCAAATTTTGTGCAAAATCATAAAAAAGTATTCTCTTAAAATTAATTTTTCAACATAAATCAGTTTAAATTTTCCAATTAATCTTAAGAAAATTTATATTTGTCGTGAAAACTTTTAAAATAGTTAATAAGCTTTTCTTAGTCACTTTTGTTTTTAAATTTATTTTTCACAATTAGAAAAAAAAGGTTCTGAATTTCTATGTGGATTTCAGTGCAGAATTTTTCAGTTGTTAATAGAGCCCAAAGACTATTAAGCAATGCTTTTGATTTCATTAGATTGCTTTGACCTTAAATTTTTGTCTTTTTCTTTCTACTTTGCTTAGTCTAAAAAAACAGGAAATTTTAATAATTCCGAAGGTGTCGCATGTATGTAATTATTTGATTAGGCTAATGAAATATTGATCAGTATAGGCATGTATAGCGGTAAAAATTTTTCAAAATTGTCAGTATTGTTTACGAATTCTCTCGATTAAAAATGAAAATCCTTATTCAAATTTTACTCCTCGTACTCACAGTTATCCTTAATTGTGACGGTAAGTTTGCCCAATACAATATAAAACTTATGAAATTTACAGAAAAAATTCGAAAACTGTTAGGGAACCCTTTTAAATTAAAATACTTAGCCCTAATAAGTTTTTTATTTGTATTATATATCATATTTTACATTTTTTGACTTTCAAACTTGACAATCTTTTAACTTTTAATTTCATTGTTTTAAAATTTACAATTTTTTAATTGCGAATCCCTGGAAATTTAAAATGCTGAAATAATTTGAATTTCAACTCTTCCTGACCCTTTATGGAATATATTATTTATTCACTGAGGCTTTTATTTATTATTTATTTTATTTCAAACACTTTGAGTATGAAACATCTCAGTTTTTGTCGCATCGAAATAAAAATTTGGCAGTATTTAATTATTGACATTGAATTTTTTATCGATTCACTCAGTTCTTCTATCTGAAATTTCTTAATTCTAAATCAATTAAAAAATATTTCTACTTCACAAATTTTAAAGGTGAAAAATATCTGAAAAGAGCAAAACATTTTTTTTAAAGAACTTTGTTAGACGTGCAAAGTTTTTTGTAACCTATTTTTCTACCTTTAATTTTTTTCAGAAAAACTACTGCCATTTTGTTTAATTTAAAACATCTTTTCAATTTTTTAGGGGATTATGAGAGGAAATAAACTTTATTAGAATCTGAAAGAAACGATTATATCTTAATTAGGTTCAAAGTTTTCAAATGGATAAGGAAAAAACTGTGGATGGTTTGAAAAACAAAACAATTCATTCAAATACGCGTTAGTTCTTAAATTAAAATTTTTTGTAAATCGGAAAAATAAATTTTGTCCTAGAAAGTAAAAACCTATTAAAGTATATAAAAAACTAGCTTTAGGACATATAAGCAAGTGTTTCAACATATATATGCACACAGCTTGAAAAAGTTTGAGGAAAAACAGATTTTGGGTTATGCAATGTCATCTCTGCCAAGACTATGATTTTAGAAAATTCAGGAAAAGTTAAATTGTAAATATTGAATTATTTGCACGTTTACAATCGTTTTGAATTGAGAAATTGCAGATAGAAAGCTAAAAATTCAAATGAAAAATGTCAATGTTAATAATTTAAATGCAAGCAGATTTTAATTTCGATTACCAATTTTTAACCGAAATAGGTATAGTTAAATTAGTATAGTTAATTTAGTACAGTTAAAATTTATAGTTATATAAAAAAATATAGAACCTCCTATATCAAAGAAGCGCTGAGTCATGAAGATTTTTAGGATAACCCTTCCACAATCAATATTCGGATTTTTTTTGTACCAGAATTTTTGGCTTTTTTGTGCTCTTTTGCCGCTCCCTAATGAACAACAAAAATCCACAAACCACCCCCATGCTTAAAAAACCACCATCTTCCCAAAAATAAAATCTGCAAAATATAATTATACATAACAATTTTGGGCTTATCTTTCACTGTCAAATGCATCAAACAAAACTTTAAAAGACCATCCTTATGTAAAAAAAACCAACCCCTAGGTAAAAACTTGAACCTAGAAAAAGCAAAATAGAAAGTAGTGTTGGGCCTTTCTTGGGCTCTCGAATTCTTAAAATTTTATTTGCAATTCTCACCCCTACATTTAAGAAATAACACTCCTATCTATAAACACGATTTTGAGTTTTCAAATAGCCCAAAATTATTGACAGTGTACCGAGCGTTTTGGGTTTTAACGTTAAACTGTAGATTATAAAGGTATACAAGAAAGTATAGAGGGGATGTTTTATGGTTTTTAGTATAGGAGTCCAAAAGTCGGAGACTATATTTTTTTACAGTCCAAAAATCAGAAAATCTAGTTCAACTGTAAAATTCTAAAAAAGATTAATTTTTCACAGACATATCTGCGTGATATCAAGAGGTTGTTTTTTAACATTACAAGGAGAAGCCCAAAAATATAACCCTTTGATACCACGCAAATATGTTTTTGTAAAAAAAAAAATATTTTCGAGAATTTTAAGGTGTGACTATCATCTTCGATTTTTGGGCTTCGACCCTTAACGTTGAAAGACAACCCTTGTCACCAAGCAGATAGGACTTTGTCAAAAATGAATCTTTTTTAGAATTTAACACTAACAATAGAGTTTTTGATTTTTGGTCTTTAAAAAAATATCATCATTGACTTTTGGGTCCAGCCCTTGACGTTAAAATTCAAGCATTTATAACCACGCAGATAGGACTTTGTTAAAAAAGATTTAAAAAATAATTTAACAGCGTCAATAGAGCCTCATTTTTAGTCTTTTAAAAAATAAAACTTTTCGTTTCTGAAATCCTTCCTTGACTCTGATTTTTTGGCTTTTAAAAAATATCATCTTACATTTTTGGGGTCCAACCCTTAACATTAAAAAGCAACCCCTTGTGACCACGCAGATAAAAATTGGTCAAAAATGAATCTTTTTTAGAATTTAACAGTAACAATAGAGTTTTTGATTTTTGTTCTTTGAAAAAATATCATCTTTGACTTTTGGGCTACAGTCCTTGACGTTAAAAATCAATTCCTTGTAACCACGCAGATAGGACTTTATTAAAACAAATTTTAACAAATAATGTAACAATGGAAATAGTCTGATTTTTAGGCTATTAAAAATTATCACCTTCGATTTTTGGAATCCTTCCCCGACTCTGATTTTTGGGCTTTTAGAAAATATCATCTTAGATTTTTGTGCTCCAACCCTTTACATTAAAAAGCAACCCCTTGTCACCACGCGGATAGAATTTTGTGAAAAATAAATATTTTTTAGAATTTAACAGTAAAATGGAAGTTTTTGATATTTGGTCTTTAAAAAAATATTATCTTTGATTTTTGGGCTGCAGCCCTTAACGTTAAGATTAAAGCGCTTGTAACCACACAGATAGGACTTTGTTAAGGACAATTTTAAAAATAATTTAACAATGTCAAGAGAGTTTGATTTTGAGGCTTTTAAAAAATATCACCTTCGATTTTTGGGCTCCAACCGTTAACATTAAAAAGCAGCCCCTTGTCACCACGCAGATAGGACTTTGTCGAAAATAAATCTTTTTTAGAATTTAAGAGTGTCAATAGAATCTTTGATTTTGTGTCTTTAAAAAAATGTCATTCTCGATTTTTAGGCTCCAACCCTTAACTTTGAAATGCAATCACTTGTACCCACGCAGGTAGGACTTTGTTGAAAAAGATTTTAAAAAAATAATTTAACAGTGTTAATAGAGTCTCATTTTTAGGCTTTTAAAAAATATCACCTTTGATTTTTGGGAACCTTCCCTGCTATGATTTTTATTTTTTTTTTAAATATCATCTCAGATTTTTGGGTTCTAACCCTTTACAGCACAAAGCAACCCCTTGTCACCACGCAGATCGGACTTTGTCAAAAATGAATCTTTTTTAGAATTTAAGAGTGTCAATAGAGTCTATGATTTTTGGTGTTAAAAAAAAAATATCTTGAATTTTTGGGCTGAAGCCCTTAACGTTGAATGTCAAATCCTTGTAACCACGCAGATAGGACTTTGTCAAAAAATATTTAAAGTAATAATTTAACAGTGTCAATAAAGTTTGATTTTAAGCTCCTTCCCCGACTCTGATTTTTGGACTCTTAAAACATACTAATTTAGATTTTCGGCTCTAATTCTTTTTCCAAAACCAAGCCCTCGGAACACTGTCAGTATTTGTGGGCTCTTCGAAAATTCAAAGTCGTGTTCACATATGGGTGTTCGATTTTATAAATGTTGGGGGGTGCTTTTGCAAGAAATGCAAGCATTCGAGAGCCAAAGATTACCCTAAAATTCTAATGCATCTTTTGTTTTGCAGATTTTATTTTTGGCAAGGGGATGGCTTTGTGAACATAGGGGTGTTTTTGGAATTTTTTGGTGCTTTTGGCAGCCTAAAATTCTGGTGTATTTTGTTTTTCCGCAGTTTGAGTTTTTATATGGGGGGTTATTTCATTTATAGTAGGGGAGCTTTTTTAAAATTGGTCATTAGCTCGTTTAAGAGCCCAAAAAAGCATAAAATTCCCACGTGTTTAATTTTTCTATTTTTTTATATAGTAGATGTGCTAGCTGAAAGTATGACCATTTCGTAGAAAACTTATTTTTTGTTTAAAATTCATATTTCGGCGTTGAAAAGTTTTCAGAAATCTTTTTTGGATTGAAGTTCTACTATTTTTTTTTTTTATTTATTTAAAAATTCAACTGTTCTGTTTAAAAATTTTTATTAGGAGATAATTTCGTTCGTAAAGATTTATGTTTTTAGTCATAAATCCATCTTTTGGGTTAAAAGTTTACCTAGTTTGTTGAAAATATATATCCTTTAACTGAGAATTCAACTGCATAGGTAAAAGTTGAACTCCTTTGATAAAACATAATTTCTCCGAATATAAGTTTAGCTTTTTGGTTTAAAATTTAGCTATTTTATTGGAAATACTTTTTTATGCTGAATAGTTATATTTTCTGCTGGAAAATTCCATTTCTGTACAGAAGTGTCGTGTTTTTTCTTCAAGCTACAACAATTTAGATGATCCGTCTTATCTTCCATGTCTGAATCCCATTATTTAAATTAAAATTATTTCTTGAAATTTCCCATTATTTGCTGAAAATTCGTCTTTGCGGGTTTAGAATTGATTTTTCAAATGAATTTTCGTCTTTTTTGGTTAAAAAAAATCATCTATTAAACTTTTTTGTTGATTTGAGTCATTTAAGTACAGCCCCTTACTTCCTATCAGGGGATGCTGTACATCGTGAAAAATGCAAATTGTTTTATAAAATAATTTCTCAATTTCAAACACAAGATTCTTATAACCTATACTTGTTCATAAAACATGGTGTGTATAAAATGTAAAATTCATAGAATGAAATTGATATGATGAAATAATGTTCTTGAAAACGCACATTTGTATAAAATTCAATAATATTTACTATTTTTTTAAAATACATTTTTAACCCTAAAAAATGTTATTATTGGAGTGAATGGAACCCAGAGAAACGTAAATTTTTTTCCATCAGAGTGTTTTTTCTAGTCTATCAATTATGATTGAGAAAGTATTAGAATGGGATAAATTTGAAACCACAGTTTTTCAACGGATCTCCGCGTTTCTAAACCCCCTGAATCCGAAAATCAAGTTTTTGCGATGGGATTACGATGGGATCTGTCGCATTCTCGAAATTTGTTTCACCATTTTTTTACATTTAAAATTTGTATCCACGGCTATTTGTAATACTCGGAAAGCCCAAAAATTTAAATCAATGACTTTTTTCGATAAAATGAAAATGTGTGTATGAATGTATTTAATCTCTCCCTTTTACAATAGTAACAGTAGTGATATTAATTCCTGAAATGAGCGAGCTTCCAGGGCTTCCGTTTCCTCTTATCATAAAAAAATGCATTTTCCATGATATTGAAAACAATTTTCGTTTTTTACTGTCCCTTTTCAGGATCACCCGTTTGGCTCTGCCCTGCTCCCTTGCTTTCCTTTACTTCATCCAATTTCTTCATCCACATCACTCTCTGGCCACTACCATCCAAGATCCATCTTACACACTCATCCGCACTCAACTGTCCTTCATCTTCTCCTGTACATCTCTCTAATACATCTCTCTAATACATGTGCTCATGACTCCATTTCGAATCCACATACTCTGAATAAATTCTCCTCTTCATCCATCCAATATCTGCATGCTCTCACTCCTCCCATTCTGAACCCTACAACCCTACTACATTTTTCTTCCTTTTTTATTTTTTGCAGATATTCTGGTTCCGTCAACCCTTTGACCATCATATACCATCTATTGTACCTCGAATCTATAATCTTTGTCCATCTCTCTTCTCCTTGTTTAACCAATAGCTCTAACTCTATGTCCTGACACTCCATAACCCCAGTCCATAACCCCTCCTCGAATATTACACACCCTTCTCATTTTTCTCCTTTCTTCCTCCCATTTTGAATTTCCCACATTACCCCTCGCTTCATTGTTCCGAATTTCGCCGAAACATGCTTGTGCGATTCTACTTCCCTCTCCCCTTTTTAGCTTCTCTTCAAACCTCCAGGTTCTCTTAATTTGTCTAGTAACCATATTTTCTCTTCCTAACTCTTCTTTTAACATATATCCTGGGCAACTCCAGCTAACCCCCATTACCCACCTCAGAAATCGCGTATGCATGCTCTCTACTTTCCTATGTTCCTTGCATCCCCAGATCTCCACCCCATAACACAATACCACCCACACCAACGCATTAAACAACCAGACCCTCATTCTCCAATCATTCTTGAACATTCTCTTTCCTATACCCCATACTTGGCCCATTACTTTACTCGCACATTTAATTCTTTTCCTCACCTGCAGCTTGTTTCCCCCTTCTGCCTCAAACCAAAAACCTAGGTAACAGAACTCCTCCACAATTTCCACTTTTTGTCCGTTCATCTTCCAAACGTAATTTATTTTGCTCTTTCCATTTCTAAAATACATCACCTTTGTCTTATCTACGTTCACCGTCAGCTCTTTTGTTCCCACATACTCGTCGAAGATTCTCATCATTAGGTTTATCCCCTTCTCATCATCTTCTAATAGGACTACATCGTCCGCGTATGCTAAAGAGTTTGCTATTACCCAAAACCGTTCCTCCTTTCCCTTTCTTCTTAACTTCTCCTCTAAGCCTGCCAATAGGATACTAAATAGTAACGGACTCAACGGGCACCCATGTCTTATACCTCGGCCTGTCCAGAAAACCTGCCCTTTTTTCGTTCCTATTTTCACCCTAATCCTGGTTGCAGTAAAAATTTCCTTTATCCTCTCCAACAAACTTTTCCTCTACACCCCTCTCTTTCATTGCCTGCCATAGCACTTTTCTGTTCACTGAGTCAAACGCTGCTTTGAAGTCTACGAACAAAGCGACTAGTTTCCCTTTCTTTCTCCCCAGATTTCTGTTAACTAAATAGTAAGTACGTAGAAGGTTGTCTGTAGTTCTTATCCCTTTTCTAAATCCCGTATGATTATGTGGGATACTTTCTTTTTGTTCTACCTGACTCTCCAACCTTTTTCTTAAGATTTCTGCATGTGTTTTGTAGCCGATTGACATGAGGGTGATCCCTCTGTATTCCGCTACATTCTTTCCTTCACCTTTCTTAACAAGGGGTACCACCAGTCCCGTCTTCCACTCTTCCGGCCAACCTTCCCCTTTCCATACCCTGTTGCAGATTTTCCACATCCCATTCCTAATCCCTTCTCCTCCAAACTTCATCATTTCATTCTTCATCCCATCTTCTCCTGTCGCCTTGTTGCTTTTTAACCTATCCATTACCTCAACCACTTCTTCTCTTGTTATCTCGTTCCCTTCCTTCATTTCTCCTTGAACTATTCTAAACGTTTCCCCTTTGATCTTATTTTGCTCACCCCCTAATAGACCCTGGAAATAATTCGTTCATTCCTCCATTTCTATTTCTTCGTTAATGCCCTTCCTTTGCCCTCTATCCCTATTTATCATATCGCAGACCCTACCTTCTTTCATCGCTTTTTCTACTTCTGCTTTATATTCTTTCGTTCCCCTTTGTCTTTTTATTTTCAGCATCTTCTCATGTTCTTTTTTCCTCCTGTTATACTCCTCCTTCTCCATTTCCCCTCTTTTCCATTTCTCGTCCCACCAGCCTCTCTTTTCCTCTACTCTTTCTTCATTAGTACCCAGCTCATCCTTTATCTTTTCAATAGACCCCTTCAACCTTTCAATTAAAGAGTCTATTTCCTCCAGATTCCCATTTTCGTGTTTCTTTCGAACCCTTTTTCCTTTCTCCCTCTTTTCTTGCTTCTTGCATTGTCCACACAAAACCTTTCGATAACAACTTTTTTATTCCCTTCTGATCCTGCTCATCTGCCCAAGTTTCACTCATCACAATCACATCCCACTTTTCTAACCCCTCCCAAAATCCTTTGTTCTTGTTCTTCAAACCTGGCACATTCCAGAAAGCTATTTTCACGTTTCTCTCTTCCCTTCCCTCTTCTTTCCTCTTCACTTTGTTTCCACTTTGCCGTTTGGAAACCGCTCTGATTTATTTCTAGACTCTTTTTCGTCTCCCTTTTCGCTACCTTTCGCAAGACTTTTTTCTTTTTTCCTCAATTCTTCTAATTCCTCATCCCAGCACCATTCTTCCCCATTTATCCATAACCGGTCTCGTTTTCTGTCTTTTCCCTTATACGGTCATTCCTAATTTCTAGACTGGATACCCGTTCTTCCAACTGATTTAGTTCTATAGATCTCTGTTCGTCAACCTCTCTCTGTCTATTCTGAATGCTCTCTAATTTACCCCAAACCTTGTCTTTCTCCTGCTTCTAACGTTTATCCCATTCTTCACATTTTTCTCTGACCTTTTTCACTTTCCCCCTTACATCGTTTCCCTGCCTATTCATATCCATATTCATGTCGTCCAAACTCTTTCTTGTTTCCTCTCTAAACACTTTAATAAAAACTTCCAATTTTTCAAACATCCCTCAACCCCCAATCTCTCTCTCTCTCTCTGGTGTTTTTCTTTTAATCCTAACTCTCTTGTTATGCTGGCCTCTTTCTACATCATCGTCACCAGCCACTCTTTTCCTTTTTTCCTCCCCTGCACTGCTAGTCGCGCTTGCCTTTTTTTGCTATTTGTCCAGACTTCTGTTCGAACCCGCGTTGCCTAGCTTGTTAAGGCGCTGTAAATTTCTGGCCTTCCACGTTGCTTGTCCGTACCTGAGTCCGCTGCCCTCCCCACCCGGGTCGACTTCTCGGTACTTTCACCACCGCTGCTGTCACTGCGATCAACATCACCCCCCCCCCACTTCCAATGCTTTCAGCAACGTCAGCTGTTGCAGCCACTACGGTTTTCTGCTCTGTGCGATCGTCCAGTAACTGTTGCCCTCTGGCGCCAGTTTGTGGACTTCGCGTCGTCGGTTTCCTACCTTACCCAAAGCTTCGTGACGTTTCCCGCCTGTAACACCTACCTTTTGCCCCCCTGACCGAGCAACTATTTTTTCACTCCTAACCTCGAAAACTTAACACGCTTTAAATTTTCACTTCAAACCACTCATTTTCACCCTTCACTCTTATTTCCTTTACCAAAGCCAAAAATACACTACTTGAAAAAAAAGAGTTCTTTCGCGATCGGTACCGGAAATGGAAGCCGATAAAATGAAAATGATTAGATAAGCTCAACAAGATAATTATAACAAATTCCTGGATTTTCTAGAAAAATCGAAAATTCAAATTTTGATTCTACTAAAAATAATTGAAAATTAAAAATTCCATTCTGTGGTCAAACTATGCAGGATACGAAAAAAGATGAATAAACGAAAAATGTTAATCCCAAAAAGAGCTGCAAATTTGTTATGAATCACTTTTTAATAAGAAAATAAATTGATAGACGAAAGTTGTTCACGAAGAAAAGAGAAACGGGTTTGTTATAATTAACTATATTCTCTTCATTTCTGGTTGAGAAAGTGTTGGAATTGTTAGAAATTAGACACCACAACATTCAAATTTTGAACGGAACGACGCAAAATACGAAAAAATGTCTAAGAGAAAATTTAGCTTTTGAAAAATCCTACGAAATTTATTTTAATAATTTTTCAATAGGACTCGTCATTTTGTTTTTATTTATCGAAAGTAGTATGCAGAAAACGGAAAATTTAAATATTACGCGAAAAGACTCCAGATTCGTAAAAATAGGTCAAACGGAAAATTGTGAACTCTGTCCTTGTTGGAGAAATGGTGGTATGTTGGACACAATTCCTAAGCGTTCTAAAAGTGGTTGGGCATCTCTATATCCACGGTCCTCTATAAAAATATCACCAATGTCGAAAAATTCTCTCACACCTTCCACATCTCTTTCAAATTCGTTAATGAGCATTTGTGCGTCATTGTTTCGCGAGTCAGAAAAATATGGTCCTTGTATTTCAAGTATGTATCCATCTGGAGCAACAATGAGAGCAGGTTTCACCAAGTGACGTCCTTTATGTTTGCAGAATGACTGTCGATCTCAATAGCTCTGGGGATTTATGGTTGTGGATTATAAAGTTCATTGGCGAATGATATCACGTGTCTTTTAATAAATTCCTCTCTGCTTATCGCATTTAATCCAGTGTTACCAGACACAAATCGCTGCATTGAAGACTCTCTTAAGAGTAGAAATGGCCATGCTTGTAGCTTGCCGGCTCGAATAATGAAAAATCACTTTCAGAAATTCATCAGAAAGACCATGACGCATTTTGCAAAAGAAAGTCAGCAGATCTTTTTTCCTCACGTATCTGGCACCATGTCCATGAAACTGCGGAATAGGATCACAAAATGCATGCAATTCTCTAAATTGTTCCTTTGTTACAGGAGCAATAGCCTCAAACTCTTCATCAGTGAAACTATTCTCGTTATTAAACACCGCGGTCGCATGAACATTTGCTTCGTTACGAGGTTGCTGCATAAACAGAAGTAACTGCTGTCCCGTAATCCTATACGGTCTATTAATCGCTTGTAGTCCAGGAATCAAGAGGCCTAAGATGAAATCATGTTCATCCAAATGATTTAGGCATGCTCTTGTTTCTTCTGGAATGAAAGTGTCTATGACAATAAAAGCGTTAACTCTACATGCAATTGAAAGCCTTGGAGTATTAATATCAGCATTACAGAACATGCACGTTTGCCTGCTTGTTTGTGTAAGAACATTGAGTCTTAAACAGCCTGGGTCACGTTGGAGTTCCTCTATCTCATTGCGAATCGATTGATTGCAATTGAGACATAACCTACTCTCATCGGCGACTTCAAGTGGTAGTCTTCGAAGTTTCAGGCGTCTAAAAATTGCAATGCTTTGCCTATTAGGATTATTATTTCCATCAATTCGAGCCATTTGTCCTGGCTGATAGACTCTATCGCACACATAGAAGTTCACTCGAACTCTGAATCTCATTTTTTAAACCATAAGAGAAACAAGCTCTTATGGTCTTGAAAGGCAGAGGAATATATTAATAAAACGAAAGAAAAATCCAGAAACAACAAAATAAAACAAATAAACGCAAGAAACTAAACACAAGAAGGGAAATACAACACAATTCATACAGAAGGGAACAGATAGGAATTTTTTTCCTAAGCTTACCAATAAAATTACTATCCGCTCTCGAGACCTTTCACAAAAGAAATGACAAGCATTCCATCGTCAATGGAAATGATAAGTGAATGCTGTTTAATATATGTTTAATATATAATAAGTGAATGCCGAGGTTTCAACTTTTTTTAAGCCATTAGGCCTACTTTCAGTTCGTCGTTTATTCTGAAGTTGTTCGCTTTTTGCTTTAAAAAGTGACAGTCGTTCATCATGCAGTATTCACTCATTATTTCCATCGACGACAGTATGTTTGTCTGTCATTTCTTTTGTGAAAGGCCTTTGAAAAAGTGATTTCTTAGTTAAGTTCAAATCTTCTGCGCTTAGCGTTTGCCCGTTCTGAGAAGCGCGCTATATGTGTCAACCGTGTTGACTCATATTGTCATTGGTTTGGCTGAACATGCTACTGACCACTTCTTGATGCGTGTTTCGTATACAGATATCGCTTGTGTCGCTAAAGCTACTAGGATTGGTGCTATTCGCTGATCATGGGTGCTTAGCTTTCGGCCCTCTGGCGAAGAGTACACTGTTATTATCGATGTGCGCACTAGTTACTTATGTTACATTGGATACCATTTCTGTCTTTAAAGAAGTAATTACTTAGTCAAGTTCAAATCTTGGGCGCTTAGCGTTTGATCGTTTCGAGAAGCGCGCAATATAACTCATTGGTTTGGCTAAACATATTACTGACTACTTTCTGATGCGTGATTCTTATAGTGACATCGCTTTTGTCGCTAAAGTTACTAGGATTGGTTTTATTCGCTGATCTTGAGCGCTTAGCATTCAGCCCTCTTGTGAAGGGTAGAATGTTATTACCGGTATGTGTGCACTAGTTACTAATGTTACTTTGGGTACCATTTCTACCTTTAGAAAAGTGATTAATTAGTCAGGTTAAAATCTTGTGCGCTTAGCGTTTGATCTTTTTGAGAAGCACGCTATGTGAGTCAACGGTGTAGGCGAAAATATGACAGACCACGATCAGAACCGTGATTTCTATGGTGACATCGCTTTTGTAACAAAATCTGTCGTAATTCACTGATCTTGAGCGCTTAGAGCCGCATAGCGCTGAAACTGTCAATTTTTTTGGATTTTTTTTACGGATATTTCATCCGGCACTTATAACCTTAAAAACTACAAAGTTTCAGCTAAATCCACCGAAAGCCATTTTTCCATATATTTAGTGCGGGGTCCTTTGAACGCTCAGTTTCGGCACTCATAATGGTGGGAATAAAGAGGACGCAAGAAATAAAAAAGAGAACCAAGGGGATTTGGTTGGTTGCCTTCTTATTTTCCTTCCTTCCTATTTATTTTCGTTCAAAGTAAAGATGAATAATTTTATTTTATTTTTTTTATTTTACAGGGGAAAGGGAGGGGAGAGAAGTGTTCCCTTTTTTCAGATTCCAACTGGAACATTTTGCGGTGGTTGTCCAAATTTGGTCGTTAGATTTTTGATTTTATTTTCAGGAATTATTTTCTACCATAAATTCTGTGAAATCCTTGAATTTTCTCAATTGCAGAGATTCCTTGAAATCCTTGTATTCTATGAAGAAAGCACATCTACGATATTACTTAATGTGATAGAATTGTAAAAATAACTGGCTACAGAAGTATTCCCTTGAAAAAGTGCCTGGCATGAATCTTGTATCATGCGTTAGGTCAAACTGATGGGCTTTAGCCCATAAAAAGCATTTTCGAAATTTGGATCTTACGCGCTAATTCTTTGAGGCTCTTCAGTTATCCTTTTGATAATAACAAATCTTTATTTTCTTTTCTCAGATCTATACGCTTCGGGAGTAGATCCATTCTTGCCATACTATGGGCTAAGTGCTTCCCAAAATAGTAACCCACTTTCTTACCTACCTACTGGCGAACATGGAAACGATCGTTATCAGGAAAATCATAATACATTTCAACCACATAGTCCATCCTTACCATATGGTGGCCAAACTTCTCACCAACATAATGACCAATATGCTCATCTAGCTATTGGGGAAAATCGCTACGATCATAGTCAGGAACGTCATAGCTTAAGTGGCCTACAAAACCCATTCCTCCCACATACTCCATCCTTGCCATATGGTGGCCAACCTTCTCATTATCATACTGACCAATTTTCTGACTTATCTATTGGCGAAGATCGTAACGACCATAGTCAGGAACGTCATAGCTTAAGTGTCCTACAAAACCCATTCCTCCCACATACTCCATCCTTGCCATATGGTGGCCAACCTTCTCATTATCATACTGACCAATTTTCTGACTTATCTATTGGCGAAGATCGTAAGGATCATAGTCAGGAACGTCATAACTTAAGTGACCTACAAAACGCATTCTTTCCGCATAATCAACCTTTGCCATATGTTAGCCAACCTTCTCACCAACAACCTTCCAAATATCTTACTCTCCATGAACATCAAGCTACCAAGGAATATCATGGCTTACCTCCTGATGAAAATCCTAACTTAATTGGCTCCTTCTTGCCATATTCTGGCGAACCTATTCTCCATGATCCTAACCAATATCTTACCTTACATGAACACCAAGAAACTGTGGACTATCATAAATCACTTCCTAAAGAACATCGTAAATTAATTGACTCGCCTAACCCATCCTGGCCACACGGTGGCCAATCTTCCGACCGACTTAGTGACCGAAATCCTAGTCCTACTGTCCCACCTTTCCCAAACGGCCTACATAACTTAATCCCTCCAACTTACTCGTTCCTTCCAGGTGACCCTCCACCAACTTTTACCATTAATTATTTAAACAGAGTAATTGGGGTTTGGCGAAATACAACTGGCCACGTGTACCATGCTCAGCTTTTAGGTATAAATATTTATCCAGACAAGACGTATCAAAAGAAACACATGTATATAACCCGTGGAATATTCGAAAAGGACTTTCACATTGTCGTGTACATAAACGAAAATAGCGAAGTTATAGGAGCTAGGCTTCCACCAGATAAAGCAGGTATAAGTTAATGTGGCATCATATTTTTGATGTACGTAGAACCTGAAGAATGAATTGAGGCTCCAGATGCAATAATGGGATATTTGCGCTAAAAAGTATTTTTCAAGCGTCTCCTGATATCTACATTTTTTAAGTAGAAAGATATATTTTAAAAAATATGGATTTATGGAGAATGACAAGAGGAAACTTTTTCCTACTTTAATTCTTTTTCCGATGAACATTTTTGATAATTAAATTTAAAAATAAATTTTCTTACAAATTCCATTAATTCCTGATAGGATAATAATATTGTTATATGCAGAATATTGTTAAAACTGTCTGAAATAAGGTATAAAGACGCAGTATTCTCTAGAAATGTCTTAAAACTAAAGAAAAAATTAAAGTTGTCATTTGCTTATTAATTATTAATTTTAAATTGATAATTGCGGGTAACTATGTTTTTTATGTACTTTCAACGAGACCTTTTCAGATGAATTCATTAAAAGTTGACGGATCTAGGTATTTGATTAGAAAGTTGGCGACATCGAATGCTTTCTTATTAAATATATAATTCCTTCCGGAATTAGGTATTTTGAAAAAATCAGCTTCAAGTTTTGAAATTTTTAAAATATGTCGGAAAACAATCTGAAAAATATTAGAATTTTTTTATTGTACATAATCTTTTAAAATTTTAAGGGGGAAAATATTTTAACAGATATACAGAAGTTTTGAAAAAATTGTAAAATAATTTAGAGTTCAAACATTTTTAAAGCTTTTATGAGAGTAAAAAAATGTCTTGAAATTGTTCGCAAAATTGCAGATGAATTTTATTTTTAAAACTGAATTTTCAAAGAATTTTTGAAAGCATTTTGAAATATTAAAAAATATTTCCCAAATAATTGTCAAAAAAGCATCTGGAAGATTTTAAGTTAATTTTTTTAAATTGAAACACTGCCACATTGTATGAAAAGTTTGGTTCAGTGTCAAATATATTTAGGAATTGAAGAAGTTTTGAAGAGGTTATAAATATTTTGAAACTTGAAAATGTTTCTGAAAAACTTCAAAAATCTTCTTGAATTTTCTCAAGAATCTTAGGAAAATCATATTTATGTATGTTAAAAAACAAACTGGCAATACTTATTCTCTCGATCTGTTAATTAATGAATTAATGAAAAAATTGATTAATTTTCCTAATTGTATCATTTGAAATAAATTTAAGTTAGAATGATGAAAAAATTGAGTGATTAAAATTTTCTTGTTACTCACACAGTTTTTAAATTCGTGTGTAAATTATAAGTTATGTCATATTTTCAGTAGTTTGAAATAGATAACAATTATTTATTGAACTTTTGTTTAATTCTTATCTATCCACAACAATTTTTCATTGCTTTGAAACATTTTAAAATATTCCTTTGAATTATTTTTTTCCAAATAAAGCATAATTCTTTTGAGGAATATCAAGAAAAATTTTTAATTATTAAAAACCTTTGAAAATCCTCCAAAAACTTCAACATTTTGTTTCAAAATTCTCAAAAAACTTTAGCTTTTTGGTTTACAATCTTCATTAATATCTTATAAACGTTATCTAAACGGATTTGAATTTTTGCTACAAAATTTTAAAAATCATAAAAAAAAAAATTCGAAAGATTCCAGATTATTCTTTGATAATTTTAGCAATCTATTCAAAAGTTTTAAAACATTGTGTTAAAATTAGTTTTTCATAATCAAAAATCTTTTTTAATTTTCTGAGGAATCCTGGCACTTACTTTGTATTGAAAGAATTAATTAGAAGATAAATACTTTATTTTAAATTTAATCCCTAATTATATTCCATTCTGACATTTTTGCAAGAGAAGTAATGTTTTCTATTCCGAAACGCTGACTATTTTCAGTTAAATCTATGATTGCACACTGTTTTCCCAAAAATTACTTTTCTTTCAAGCATGTGACCTCTCGTCCTCCCATAGCATCCGGGGACTTACATTTTTTTAGTAGTAAGAATTAACAACAAGGAGAGTTTTTAATTTTAAGATTGATTTTATCTATTTATATACTCAAAGATTTATTTTTTCCAGCTTACCTTAGGATGTACCAAATTAAATTTTACATTACTTTTTATGAAAAAATTTTTACGGTGCAGCTCGAGAGATTTACCGGAAAAGTGTTGTCATTGCAACTTACTGAAGATCAGGAGTTTCCGGAAGAATTTTTCCATCACTACTCATATGATATGGAAGATGTGCCAACATTTATTGCCGGCATACACTTTTACGTTACCATACGAAAAGAGCCAAATTTCCAAGTTTTAAGAGGGTTTTTAAACCCAGATGTGCCCTCCGATGACTCTACTCATCCGCCTAGGAATAAGCCCGAGCCTAAGCCTAAGCCTCAGCCTAAGCCTATGCCTATGCCTAAGAGAAGACGCATCAGAAAAAAAAATATTCCGTGATTGCTTAAACAGACTTTATAAAGCAATGGCATATTTTGCATTAAATAACAGATTGGGTAGTGTACACATTCATAACACTTTTTGCGTAAGATTTTGTCAAATCTGCTAATTGCTCATAAACAATAATAGTTAGATACATTTTTATGTTAAGTAGCTGTTTTCGTCGCTGTCTAATTGAAAAAAAATTAATGTTAGTTTAATGATAATTAGAACAGTGCAATTTGTAATTTGCTTAATAATTTTATTAATAACTAATACTATCAGTAATAATATCATATAAAATAATCACAAATGCGAAAAATGATAATAATAAATTGATAAACAAATAAAGTGTCATCTAAAAATTACGTACAGTGTTTTTGTGATACTCTAAACACTCCCCCCTCCCCTTATCTCGCTCAGATGTTTATTAACGTAGGGAACGGACATATATATAGAGGTGTGTGCGTTTTTTAATGTCTGGTAATTAATTAAGCGTCTAAAATTCAGGGTATAAAATTTTATAGTGCGGCACACTTTGCGTAGTCTGAATTAAAGAGTCTGTACTTGATAAAAAGTATTTTTTCATAATATGGAAAATCTTATAAACATAGTATATTTTTAATATTTTACGAAAAAATTTTTTCTATTATAAACATTCATTCAACAATTAATTATTAACATATAACCAATTCAAGCATTTCATAATGAAGATTTTATTTAGTTCACACAACCAATTTTATCAAAGAAAGGAATTGTATTAATATATGTTTTATATAAAAAATCATTATTAATTTTAAAATCAAATATCAGATAATCTATTATTATAAATAAATAAATCTACATGAATTTTTATAATTTATAATTATGTAACATGAAAATAATAAAACGTAAAATTACTAAAATGAAAAATATTTAAATTTTTTCTCATAAATTTCATTAATTACAAATATTTCATAATAAATTTAATCAATTTTTTTCTTATGATAATTTACTTGAAATTACATTTCAATAAAAGCTTATATGTAACTAAATATTTTATAATTCTGATTTATTTAATAATAAAAATGTATGTGTACAGGAAACAATACATCTATCAATGAATGATGCATGTTAAACAAAAATCAACAATAACATTGATATAAAATGTTTTAATTAATAAATTTTTGTAACACAGTATTAAAAAGATAATAAACTACTTAAGTTATTAAATTTTATACCAAAATATTTATTATTAATCCAAACAAAAATTTTCAATAATAATTATGTTGTTAGAGTTTAAAAAATATGAAACTATTTTTAAATTTTCTAAATATACATTGTACTATTTAGAATTTCCATAATTATAAATGATACATTAAAATGTAAAATTATTTATTCATAATAATAAATTATATGAATTTTTATTTTTTTACTAAATTATATATTCAAGTAAAACATAAATGATCTCAATTTAGTTTTTTTCGTAACAGTTTTAATTTAAAAGTAATAAGATATTTATTATGAAATTTTTAAACGAGATAAATATCAATAACTAATTTTTGATTGAATATTTAAAATACAAAGAAACTTTATGCTGCACTATTAAAAGAATAATATATTGGCTTCCGTTTCCGATTCCAAACGCGAAAGAACTCTTTTTTGCCAAGTGGTGTATTCTTGGCTCTGGTTAAGGGAATAAGGGTGAGTGGATGCAGAAAAGGCAGAGAGTACGGAGATCGAGTGTAAAGGAAGAAGGGTGAGTGAAGGCAAAGGTGTGAAGGGTGAAATTGAGTGGTTTGAAGTGAAAATTTGGAGCGTGTGAAGTTTTTGGGGCTAGGAGTAGGAAAATAGTTGCTGGTGAGGGAGGCAAGAGGTAGGTGATAAAGGCGGGAAACTTGACGGAGCTTTGGGGTCAGGTAGGATGCCGGCGTCGCGAAGTCCACAAAGTAGCGCCAGAAGGAAATAGTTGCTAGACGATCGCACATAACAGAAAACTGTAGTGACAACAACAGCTGTCGTTGCTGAAAGCGTGCGCAGTGAGGGTAAGGGTGACGTTGATAGCAGTGACAGCAGTTGTGAGGAAAGACTCTAAAAGTTGACCAGGGAGGACACAGTAGCGGACTCAGGTACGGATCAGCAACGAGGAAGACCCTCAAAGTTACAGCGCCTCATCAAGCTAGACAACGCGGGTTCAAACAGAAGTCTGGACGAATGGCAAAGAAAGACAAGCATGACTAGCAGCGAAGGGAAGGAAAAAGTAAAAAAGAGACAGAGCACGATGAGGTAGAAAGGGAGAAGGATAACAAGAAGGTTAGAATTAGGCGAAAAATACCCGAAAGAGTTGGGGAGAATGAGGGGATGTTCGAAAAATTGGAAGTTCTCATAAAAGGGTTTAGAGAGTAAACAAGAAAGAGATTCTATGATATGAATAGGGATATGAATAGGCAGGAAAACGATGTTAGGGGGGAAGTAAAAAAGGTGAGGAAAGATTGCAAAGAATGGGATAAACGCTGCAAGGAGGAGAAAGACAAGGTTTGGGGTAAACTAAAGACAATTGAGAATAGACAGCTAGAGCTTGATGAACAGAGATCTAGAGAGATAAAACAGTGGGAAAAACGGGTAAGCAATCTAGAAATTAGGAATGAGCATATGGGGAAAACAGAGAATGAGGAAACAGTGAAAGGGAATGAAAAGAACGTGGAAAGCGCAAAAGAAAGATGGAAGAAAAGACTGAGTGAGATTGAAAGAAGATTGGAAGGAGAAGAAAGGACAAAGAGGAAAAATAACTTAATAGTTAAGGGATTACAAGTGGAGAGTGAAACAGGAGAAGTAAAAATAAAAAATCTTTTGAGAGACATAAGAATGCAGGTGAGGGTAGAAGGAGTCAAGCGAATAGGAAGGATGAGGGCCTGAAAGGTAAAAGGGAAAGAATTAAAGAATATCTAACATGGAGGCAGAGGAAAAGGAGATAGCAAATAGAGCAGAGGGCTTGTGTAGAGAGGAAAAAGGACCATGCGGTGTGGATAAACAAGGACAGGTTATGGATAAATGGGGAGGAATGGTGCTGAGATAAAGAATTAGAAGAATTATGAAAAAAAGGAAATAGTTTTGAGAAAGGTAGGGGAAGGGAGACGAAAAAAGTCTAGAATACATCAGAGGGGTTTCCCAATGGCAAAGACATATGACATAGGGGTACGTTCTAAGGACGTCTTTAGGACATTCCGGTGACCACTGGGAGGCCTTTTCTGACCCCTTCTCTTTGTACTTCAACGCTTCGTTCTACATACCAACTTCTCCTGTAGCTTTGTTCCTTTTTAATCTATTTATTGCCGCATCCACTTCTTCTCTTCTTATTCTATTCCCTACCTCCATGTCTCCTTGTATAATTTTTGTATTTGTAGATAAAAAAACTTATTATATTAATTTATAATAACTTTTTTTGTATATTATTTTCTTTTTTATTATTACTTTCAAAATTATAAAATGTTATGTTATGGTAACAACGGAAAGCCGCCAAGATCCAAAAATAATCGACTCAGATGGTCGAATTCGAATTACTGTCTTGAGACGAAAATACGGGTGTGGCACAATAGGCTCTGTAGCTGGAGTGCCAGGGGGAGCTTCACGGCCCCCCGCCCACATTACAACCAACCAACTAACCAACCATTATTATCAAAAAGTTTACACGCTTTTAAATAAAGAAAAAATTACTAATACATATATGCCTGAAATAATAAAATTTTCAATAAAAAGTACTGTAAACGGCTCCGTTCATTAAAAATGAATAGATAATGAGGTGAAAAGCTTTTCAAAACAAAGCATCAGTCATTTTATAATGTCAGGATTCTTTTCCATCTAGAAGTTTTTGGTGCAAAATAATGTTTTGAATTTTTTAATATTTTTGTATTTGATAATATTTGAGCAAAGCGAACATTTTACGATGAAGGGATTAATGCTTATACACAATCCTAGTATATATTGCAAATATTATGCTTTTGGAGCGCGCTCGAACGTTTCAAACGAAAATGATGTTTTTCATTTATTGGAGGTTACGCCTCGCATCTCCGACCGACTTTAGAAGGGCTTGGATTTTTATGTATTATTTTCACTGCCAAATGAGGATTATAAAACGAAAGACAGAAATAGCATTCTTAGGGATTCAACATTTTTAATACCTTTCAATGCATTACTGGGCTGTATTTGCAAATCTGTTGGTGAATTTGATTGTATGTGCAAGATATTATAAATTTTTAATCATACCGCAGAAGAAATCACTCAGTTGTTTTATCTTTCGTGAGGCTCTTTTACATGCAAACATGTGACGGAGAGGACATTGATAAAGCTAAGAACATAACCTATGACGTTTTCTATAACGTTGAATATTTTAAACAGTAAACTGAAAACAACTGACATCTTTTTTACCACAAAACCTGGTGGAACACCCTATCAACAATTTGAGTTTATATCATATTATGAAAAGTCACATTGTATTGTATTTGCATTTATTTCTGAAAATTCTAAGGACTAAACAGATTTATAAAGTACAAGGTTATAAGGAAATACACAATAACTAAAAGCAAGCGTTGGAAATACAGATATTTGATTTAAATAAAAGAAAAACTAAGGCCACACAAGTTAATAAATTTGAATCAAAGGAGATAACTAGTTTTCGTAAGGTATCGTTATAATTATCAGGAAATGTATTGCATTAATAAAATATAGGACATTGTTGAATAGTCAGTAAAAGTAATTCATGATAAACTGAAGTTGACGATCATAGAAATAAGTACATATGACTTTAGGCACCGAAAGTGTTTGAAGTAATTAAGAAATTAAAATGTTTTCAATTTAAATGATTGTTTGTAAGGTAATTTTTATACCTGAAAAAATTTGAACGGTTTGCTAGAATAATAAATTTGTTCGGAAAATTTCAAAAAATGTTAAGCTTGGAATTTTGTAGTAACCCTGACTTATGCAATACAATCATTCGCTGTAATTAATGGTGCGATGATTCGATTCGCTCTTCTCTTTCCAAATATTTCTTGTGCGCCCAGCTCGGAATAAAAACATTCTTATACTGTTCTAAATTAACTCCATAGTGTTCAGTAATATTAGAACGATGAACTAGGTTTGCATAAAAAACGCCATGCGACAATCGCACAAAAAAGCGATTATCTGTAGGGCCTCTTTGAAGTGCTTCAGGGGTTTCAACTGGTCCCTCTAATGATCCAGTATAAACACCACTGCTAAGACGAGTAGAGGGTTCCACACCTGCAAGAATTACAGAAACGAAGTATCCAGGACGAACATCAGGATGAATCGTTTTAAGACGATAGAATCCTAACCCTTGGTTATACGCCCTGCCAAGCTTTGCTTCTAGTACTAGTTTTAATATGCAATGATTGATGTTGGTATGATATTACGTACATGCCAGTATTTTTTAAAAAGGGGATGTGGCATAAAATGAATAGAAAATATATTTTAATTCTTTCGTAATTCTTTAGCAAATTCCAAAAACAAGAAAATTTCTATTGACTTTGAAATTTTTTTATGAATAAACTTTGAATATTGAGCCCGCTCACGACATTCTTTGCAAAAGAATGAATTTTCTATATCAGAGCTATGTCATTCCTCGCCGGACAATTGAAATTTTTCTATGTTTTCTAATCTGGAGTCGACTGATTTCAGTCTTGGGTCTAGGATATAAAACCGTCGAATTTTCGCCAAACATTCTTGAGTATAATTGAGTGCTTAAATGGTAAAATAGTAGTATTTAGCATTTCACTGATGGCATAGCAGCGATATCAAAACTTTATTAAACAATTTATCAAAGGATAATTGTAAATATTTATGGAAATGGGATAAAAAATCTTATTTTTACAATTATGGCCCGCCATATTGGATTTAATATTCTGAATTTTGATAGATTGACTTCAGCTTTAAAATCAGCTACCTAAAACACACCTTTCTAGCAAGTTTTTCGTTTAATTTTTTTTTTAATTAGGAGTGTCAGTGGTGTGAATGGCACCCCAAAAACAAAACTTTGCACACTAATAGCCTCGTTGAGAAAAACCCCGAAAACACGCGAAACCTCAAAAAATACGTTATTAACGTCCATTTAATTTTTTTAATTATGATCCGTCATATTGGATTTGTCAGTTTGAAATTTGAAATTTTCACTTTGGATTAGAATTCAGCTATCCCGGAAACCTTTAAAGACTCCGAACAACGACATCTTCTCTGCTAGACTCCTAAAGCTTCATATTAATTAACATGCTGGCTTTGTAATGAGCTTGAAATAATATGTTTGAAAACGTGAGTATAACATAAAAAATGACATATATGCGTCCGTGGAATTCAGTTAAGGAAATATAAAAAAAGTTGTTAACTTCAGCGTAGATTTTAAAAGTCAAATTTTATTGTTCACATGTTCTCTATATATTTTCTACATTCACTAAGTGTTTATAATTTATTAAGAAAGAATGTAATCCTCTAGTTCATTCCTATCATAATTTCGCGAAATTAAAAAAAAATTAATTCCATATGGCCCCATGCTGTATAGGTGGCTTTTAGAGCCACGTCCCATTTAGTTATGAAGCTACTAAACGCGACGCGACGCTTCACACCACGTAAGCAGGACGTGGAGCAGTATGGAATCGACACGTCAATTTAAAAAAAATCTTTCTGTTTAAATAAAGAGATACAATAAATTATTTTATAAAGTTAAACGAAACTGTTCTATTCTAAGGTTGTACGCAAATTAAATATTCCTTAATAATGGGAATATTATATTAAATTAGGTCAACTTACTATCAATATTAAGGGAAATCACGTAGCCAAGGAGTAAGATGAAGATCTTCATTTTTTAATTATTTTAGAGGTGACTGTATCGAACTCGAAACAGATTTTCAAGAATTTTATCAAGAGTAACTGCTCAACTGAATTATTTTCACTGAGTGAAACGCAAACGATTGTTGATTTCTTATCCCAAAATGTTGTGTATCTGATCGATTCATTACACATAGAATCGTCAATACTATGTACCTTTAGAATTCGTAATCAATTTGCCTGAAGCAAATTTGCTGCTTTATAAGGAGACTGAAATAAATTTTTCTTGATTTTTCCAGGGGATGTTTAAAGAAAAATGTACTTTTATCGGACTGCGAAATTCTTGAAGATCTATAAAATTTACTTATTATCTCTTTTTCCTGGAAAATTGCTGGGGAGGGGGGATATTGGAATTAACGAAAGTTTTGAATTTTAATATAATTTACTTAATTTTTCCAGAAAATAAAAAATTATTTCCATTGTCATTTGCGAAGTTTCTGATTATTAACACAATTTACTCCTATTTTTTCTTATTTTCTCATATTAGCACAAAACTTTGAAATTCCAGAGGTGCTCAACTCAATCAGACTTTTAAAGTAAAATAATTTGCTAAAATGATTTTTAATAAAATTAAAACTGGGACTACTGTTTTGATATTTTTTCTTTGTACGTTGAAATTTTTTGAACCTAGGAACTTTTTTTACTTGGAAAATATCAGCCTTAAACTTTGAGGAAGGCAAGAGTCGCCAGTAAATTACATTTATGTACATTTTTTTACATGTCGCAGGTATTTGAAATATAAAGAAAATCTTAGGTTCGAAAATTTCAAGTTTACGAAGAAAGTATGTCAAATAATGGTTTGAAACATTACTCAAAACTTTCAATTCGATATCTTAGTTACATAAAAGTTCTATAAGTTTAAAAAAAATATTTAGTCAAATAATAAAGTGAGGTCTTTTAAGAGAATTTAGGAATAAAATTAGTTTTTTTTTTTCAGATTTACTTAGTCACTGAATTTTTCTCGCATTCTTAAGACATTTGTGGGCAAAGTATTCTTTTAATAAGGTTTATATATTTTTGGAAGTGGCCAAACGTTTACGTTATTTATAATTCTTTCAGAAAATACTAAAAAGCTCTGGATAGATGCCATCCTCCACTGGTGATTTAAAGAGACAAAAGGACCCCACGACCTATTCCACCTTTTTTCTGTCTACGACTTTGAAAGCGAAATTCCAATCGGCCTTCTCCAACCCTTGGCTCCAGCCTTCCTGCTCTTGGCCGACTTGCATTCGCACAAGACCAGGGAAGTGAGCTTTCATTAGGTTGTTGCACCGTCGCTTCTCCATCTTCAAAAAACTCGACATATTCAAGCCTTATTAGCCCGAGACGAGCATCCGGATTTTCCGCTAGGATCTTGTAAAGCTTCTTTCCTATATTTGTGGTCCGAGAAAGATTTATCTTCCTCTGACATTGATATTTGTGTTCCCCCACAACGTATGATGAGAGTTCGCATCCTTACCCAACAGCAGAGGATTCCTGTTCTTCTGGCAGTGCTTAATTAGAGTCTCCACCTCGCTGAAAGGTGGAGGTCTATTAGAATCGCCAGGGAAGTAAGTCGAGGCAATTACCATCTCTAGTCTCTCTCTACATCTGTCCCTAATTCTTAGCTTAATAACAGTAAGATCCCTGGAGCAGATATTGAACAACAAAATCACGCCCACAACCTTGAGATCTATGCTTGACACACCCTGACAAGCTTCTATTCCTTTCCTTGTATAAACAGGGTTCTTGAATTAGGGAGAGCCCTATTTTCAATAACGACATGCCTCCAGCTAAAACCGCCAAGGCGCCTTCACTATCGTGCAACTTAGTCTGCGCCATAGAGATTCACATCTCAGCCATTGAAAGGCTAATTCAAGGCACCTGTGGGAGCTTCTGGACCCGTACGCATTCCTGCCAGGTAACCCTTTAAGGTAACCTTCTACCTGTGTCCAAATAGGGTCGGCCGTCCAGAACCGCAAGGACTCTGATTGAGGATTCGGGAAGACCGACTAATAGAATCCAGCTTCTCCCTTTCGGCTTGGATCCTGGCATGTCGAGATACACTTTCCAAGAATTACTTTTCAGGGTAGGGTTCTGGAAGCTGAGATGCCACAGAACAGTCATCGGATTCTCGGGGGCACCGAGAATCAGTACAGTCGCTCTGCGGTATCACGGCAGACGTAACGTGCCCTTGACCTCTAGGTTTATTTTCTGTCGTTGAACCTGGGGGCGCGCCCCTCTGGGGGTAATAAGTTAGTTTTAAGACGGGCGGGAAGCTCCTACGAACCTGCACTGGCGCTCAGGCTATAAAGCCTATTTTGCCATTCTCTTAACCACCTCTATTAGTACTTGATCCCAGAGCTCTTGATGAAGCCGAGAATGTCAACTACCGACAGCATTGTAGCTTCCTCAGGTTCCATGAAATAGGACTCTAGGGTTTGATTCCTGAGCCTAGCCAAAGCCGGGCACTAACATAGTACATGCAAAGATGTTTCAACATCTCTGCTACATCTCCTGCACTTAATCGAGATGTTATACCCCATTTTGTGCATATAGTAGTTCAAGTGGTTATGCCCAGTGAGCAGCTGAACCACAGTCCTTACGTCTTCCTTTGGAAATCTCAAGATTTACCTGGCTCTGTATATTCTATACTGATTAGCTCAGGATAGACTTCGCCTGTCGGCCACCCTGGATTTGCTCCCAGTATTCTCGGTTGTGCGGCCCCAGCTTTTGATGGCAAGACCGATGCAGCAAGACGCTAGTCTCAGTACTGGTTTCGGTCCTATGTATTCACTTGCCACACCTTACCTTGCCAGTTGGTGCGCTTTCTTATTTCTTTTGATCCCTGTGTGGCCAGTTACCCATATGAGAGCCACATTGTTTTTTTCTGCCAGTTAGTTCAATGCCTTTTTGTATTCCCAAACTAGCTCTAATGTTGCATCTGGTTTTCCTAATGGATTTAGTGTCGCTTGGCTGTCCGAACAGATCCTAATTGGTCTTCCAGCAGCGATCTCGCCTAGTAGTATTCCATCACAAAAAAGGACGGCCAGGACCTATGCCTGAAAGACAGTAGCATGTTTCCCAAGCGGGACCTCCCTCCTCTTCGCACTGTCATAGATTCCTGATCCCGACCCTCTCTTACCATGAAGCCATCCATATAACAGGTATCCCCTTGGAGGAATGCGTTACCATTTTCTTTTAACGCATATTTGCTTGGAATGTAGACGCGAAAAGCCGTGGTGAAGCTGAAGCTGGTTTTTCACAGAGGATCAAGTCCATTTCCGCTGTGGGCGTAGTCCTCATTGCTCCCGTAAAACTCCTTAACGCTAGCGTCAACACAAAAGCTTTCCTACATATCCCTGAGCCATCGCACCAGAGCTCTACAAAGCGCAGCGCCGACCTTGGAAGACTTATCAAAGTTTACAGATAAGCTCCTTTAACTAGGATTACAAAGTCATCCGCATATCGCTGAGTATAATACTTATCTTCATTAACCCTACGAAGGAGGCCATCCAATGCCATGCACCACAGGAGGGGCGACAGAACACCCACCTGTGGGCACCCCTGTGGCGCCACTCTTTTAATTAGGCCTTCACCGATTCTGGTTTTAAGTCTTCTTTGCCGCAGCATGCTTCCTATCCAGCTTACCAGCTGGTTTGGCACGCCACACTTCAAAGCCTTTTGAAAGATGACTTTTAGAGGAGTATTACTGAAGGCTCCCTGTATATCTAACGTCTTTATAATAAAAGACGTTAGTCTGATCGGTTTGAAATCTTTTGCAGCAGTATAACCCTCCTTCCTGAGTTTGGGAATAAAGGCCACTCTACCGTTCTTCTATGCCGATGGCACATGTTTAAGATCAATGCTTGCCCTGAATAACATCGTCAGTGGATTTACTAAAAGCCCGGGAAGTGAGCTTCCACCAGGTATTTCAGCGTTGCTTTTTCATTTTTGACAAACTCGCCATTTTCGAGCCTTATTAGCCCGAGGAGTACTTCCGGGTTCTTCTCTAGGATCTTGTGGAGCCTCGCTGTTTCCGGAATATCTTTAGATTCCTTACAGAAACCCCACCAATCTTCCTGCTTATTCTTCCGTATATTTTTATTGTATACACTCTGAGTCGTCTTATAGATGTCCTAGACTGAAGGTAACTTGATTCTGTTTGCCCTATTGTACAACGCTCTGGTCCTTTTTCGCAACTTCTCCAGGTGCGTATTCCACCATTCTTCTCCTTATTAGATTTAATTATGCTTGTAGTAGAGAAACTGTTCTTATACGATTCACTCACAGATATTCGCAGAAAATCCGCGGCCTGCTCTAACTCATCAATACCGCTATAGTTTGTGGGAAATTCCACTGGCCCTCCTCTTAGTTCCTCATTATATGAGTCCTGAAGTCTATTTCTGAGGCTTCTGATTTTTTGCAACTACTTGTTTTCCTAGGTTCAGCTGAAACAAGATATATGTGTCACCCAAGAAAGACTCCTGATCAGAGACTTTCCAGTCCACTGCCCTGCATTCGTAGGCATTCGATTAAATCTCTTCCTCTGCCATTGATATTTGTGCTCCCCCACACAATATGATGAGAGTTCGCATCACAACCCAACAAGAAGAGGAATTCTTTTCTCCTAGCAGTGCTGAATTAGAATCTTCATCTCTCTGTAAGTTAAGGATCCATCCTCATCCACCGGGAATTAAACCGAGGTAATTACAACCTCTAGTCTTTCTGCGTTTCCACCCCTGAGCTTCACCTTAATAACAGCGAGATCCCTAAAGCAGAGCTTAGGCACCGAAATCGCATTCATACCCTTAACAGTTATGCATGCCCTTGGCGTTTTTTTCGAATGGCCCTTTATAAATTATGCCCCACCCTGACAATTCGCTAACCTAATAAAGATGTCGTTGACCCTAAGGCTCCCTAGGGGGTGCCTTGGCTACTGTTTAAGAGACGCTCTTTGCGGTCTCTCTTCTTTTGTACTCCGCTGCAATGCCTCCTGCTCACGGAGAGTTCCGTTGGCTGAGCCTTTATCGTACCGACAGGCTTGACACTATCTTGATTAATTACATTTTGAACAAAATCGAACGCATAGCACAAGACCCGTTATGAGAATGTGTTCGTTCAAACCAAAGGCGCTTCAACAAAAAAGAATTCGCAATCACCAAATTAAGCTTGTCGATGCTTTGGCCTTTCATTTTAAAAAGTCTGAGCAATAATGCGTATCGAACGTGAATCGTGAGAACCAACAGTTGCGCGCCCTTATTGTAGAGAGTTTCATAATTTCCTGGAGAGGTTTTTCAACTTTTCTTGTTACGTCCCGAGCAAAAGGCGAGGGTAGTTTTTCAATGGGATAGATACGCGACTTTACACAATGCGGTTCTTCGTTAAGGAATATTTTACGTTTGTCGATTTGATCGCGACTTTTTTCAAACGGTCCGTACAATTGAAGATTTAAGTTCACAGTGTGCCTATCACGAACTGAAAGACAACCACCAGGGGTAAGTATGGGGTTTATATAGGAACTAGCCACTTGTACAGTCACGTACAATCCAGAAAACTCAACGAGACACGTACGATTTCGTTGCTCTTCTCTTCCTCTTTTCTAGAAAACTTGTGATCGTTTTGTAGTCTTAGATGGTTTACAATTTAATTACCTTTCATTACCTGGGTGTAATATATAACATTTTTAATAGGATAACTGACATATTTCTATGTTGCCGACGCTTTGAGTTAGTTGGTATACTTATCGTAATGCACGGGTACTTAGCAGGTGCTTACTACTTTATCGAACGTTGCCTATTTATCATCGGTCTTAGTTTACTACTTGTGGCTTACCATATAAGTGATTACCTACTGCTTTTTAGTTGATGTTTTTATCATTTTAGTTTTATGATTGCGGTTTAAATTTGGTTTTAAATTTTGAGGATGTAAAAGTCCTCCCTCCTTATAATCTCATTGTCCCCAATGAGTTTTTTTAATGTGACGCATTGTGTTTTTATGTAATTTTTCCAATCAAAATATCTTCTCATGATATTCACAAGACATTTCCAATTCATTTTTATTTTCCTTTTATATTTTTTATTTATTTTATATTTGAATTGGAAATCTCTTGTTTACTTTTTTATCTTAATTAACGCGAACAATAGCGAAGGGTAACGGTTCACAAATGTTAGCCTTACGAGCCCTTCGCAATTTCTCTTACCAAAATGTGTTCTACTGTTATATTGCATGTAGATAAATAGGACTTTTCAAGTTGTATATTTGATTTAAATTTTATATATACGTATACTCTGAATTATCTTAGTACAGTCTGTCAAGTTAAAGCGTGGCTGGCTTTACTCGCAGTCGGTAAGGTGTATCGACATGATTTTGGTGTCAAAATATTAAGAAGAGCTCCCTCTTTCAT
>NC_046657.1:127681564-127683782 GCF_010883055.1 Belonocnema kinseyi | reverse complement strand
ATATATGTTTTTGGATCGCGGTTCGGGTAGTTTGAATAACCCTATCCCTAGATTCTACCCTCATTTTTTTATAGCTCAGGTGTCCGCCATATGTCGCGCATTTCACCGTACGCGGAGGCAACTTTTCAGTAATACAGTGATCTAGAATGTTTAGTTTTAAAATTTTGATTGATGTACATAGTGTTGAAACTACGGTCAATAACTTACAGTCTAAATGACTAATGGACGCTTTTGCTTGAGGTAATTCCTCATCCTTTTGTTTTATTGAAACCTTTGCGTTTGAAAGAGATTCTATTTGCTCTGGAATACTTGAATTTTTATTTTCTTTGCTATTTCTTTCGTGTAATATTTCTGGAATTTTAGGTTCATTTCTTTGATTTTCCTGGTTTATAATTGAATTTAAATTTGATCGAATTCCGCTTCACTGTCTCGTTAAAATTTCTCGGTGGCTTTTATATTGAGTTTTTGTTTTAATCCTGCTCCTTTATAATCAGTTATGTTTAGCACAAAAGCACGCAGTAAAAAAACGCAATCTTAATGGGAACTGGCAAATACACAGGCGCAATCCTTTGAATTTTCTCGAAGAAAACCACAATTTTAATTAAATGAAAGAGATTATAAACACAAAAATTGAAGTAATTACTTCAGCCTTCACATTATCATTCTAATAACTTTTAATACACGATAGCACATGTGTTCAGAGGTAAGAGTAGTAATCAAGAAGAACGAACAAATTAAGGAAGCAGGACGAAAAATAGATTTCTAAAACTTGTTCAGTCACAATGCTCCACTAGGCGTGCAGAGACAAACATCTATCAACATGGTGGCGTGCTGAATCATCCTTGTAAGTGGACAACTTAAGGCTGTTTCCATTAGACAAAGAAGAATCTCCAGTTCCATGCCAAGGAAAGCTGTACATTAATCTTCATATTATGAATGCATCATTTCATCATGACCGCCTCTCATATGAAAATGAATCTTCTCCTAATCAGGTTCCACGTAGATAAAAGGAGGAACGCCTACAAGGTGAAAAAATGGCAACTACTTAATCGTGCATTATGCCTACAATTTAACCCTGTTCTGATAAAATTTCACCGTCAGAGGAACGCCTTTAATGCAAAAACAGTCGGAAGCTATACTTGTTTTGCAATTAAAGAAGACCTACAGACTCGAAATTTCTACGTAGCAACTGACTCCTCTTCCCAGAAATCCTTCCATTTTAAAAGGTTACCCTTACAAATTATCATCACTGACAAATTCCATAATATGGATAAAGATTACATCGACATTTCAGAATCCTTAAAAGCAAATTATTTTTGTTAAACAACCAAGTGACAAGTATAAATCTGCTATTAGATACTCAATATAATGAAACCTAAGAAGTTTTATGTGCTGAAATGAGAGAATTTATTCGATATGCTAAGAAAAGAAATAAATGACATCAGAATTACTATAGTTGATACCCAAAACTAATAACCTAACTAAACAATTGATATAAATTTCTATTTTTGTTAGATATAAGCGCCTACAGTGACTAGAGAGTACCAGCAGCGAGACAGCCATCTTCTGACAAAATGGTGAAAAGAGGAGAAGGACGATGAAAAAAAAATTTAAGGAGGGAGGATACGAAAAGCCATTTAATTCTTTCCACATCTGTAAACTTTTATCTCAACAATTCTTTTGCTTCAGTCTGACTTATTTTGTTTCATTCGCACCCATAAGATAAAAAACTATAAGTATTGCTGACTACATGCACATACCATCACTGAACGACGTACGGCCGCGCAGTGGAACGAACGGCAAGCATCAGGCGTGACAACAACAGCCATAATGGCTCGCTACAATCAAGTGAAACACTATCATAGATTACAGGCAGTACCACTGCACTCAGCTACATAATTATCATGGCCGACTACGATCAATTGGAACACTATCCTACTGCGATAAACAACCCAGGACCGCCTGCCGAGAAGAAACAGAAGATCCATACAAGCAAATCAACAAAGCGCTATCACCTAGAACCATTCATCGTAAATAAAATGTAATGTTTTATTTTACCCAGTGTAGGTAAAATAGGTTAAAATAAATATTCTAAATCGTCACTTTAAAAGTAAAATCCTAGTACAGTCTGTCAAGTTAAAGCGTGGGTGGCTTTACTCGCAGTCGGTAAGGTGTATCGACATGATTTTGGTGTCAAAATATTAAGAAGAGCTCCCTC
>NC_046657.1:127661985-127681464 GCF_010883055.1 Belonocnema kinseyi | reverse complement strand
CTTTTTTCACCTCCTCGGTAGTGATGGGTGGGCATTATTTATCAGGTGTTATGAGGGCAACACATAACTCCTTGAAGCTATTTATATTTTCTGAGTCTTCGTACAGTCTATGCTGAACTTCTTAGACTTCTCTCCAAAATACTTCGACCTCTACTGGTTTGGGTGGGTGTTCGACAGTAACTGGAGGGTCTTGGAAGAGTCGAGATGGGTCAGAGAGAAACTGTTGATTTTCTCTAACCTATCTCTCCCTCCACTCTAGACTTCTCTTAGCGTCAGATAGTATCCGTATTCTCCCAACAATATGCTGCCTGATGGTCAGCAGCTTTGACTTGTTAAGTGTGTGATAACGGGTCCGGAGTTCGCGCGCGAACTTTCGAACCTTGGCGGTCAAATTTCTGCCAGATGTGATGTAGTCAATCACACATTGAATGCGGGACGCGTACTGTCTTGCCCAGCCTATCTTTATGGCAAGTTGATGCATTCGTCTTTTGGTCTTATGATCAGCCGTTGGTTTTATTTTACGTTTCGCATCGGCCAAAGCTCTCGCTGCATTATACATACAATAATTGATAGCCCAGAGGTCGGATTAACCGGAAAAATGTCCACGAAGCTCGTCATCTATTTCAGCCAGATCTTTAGGCTTGAGAGAAACCATGGTGTTGATGTTTCTCCGGGTCGTAAAGCATCGCTCTTCACCTATTAGATGCCTTCCCGCGGTTGGTCTTAGTGTCGCCTCTCTTTCTTTGTTGCCGGCATGTTCTAGCTGTGGTAGAGTAGGCGTTCCACTTACATAGCCCCTTTTATGGACTAGTTCAGCATGGTTTCGCAGACGTTGCTGCGAAAAGTGCGATAGATCCGGATGTTTCTCGCACCACAGAGCATGCAGCCGTGCCATGTAACCCCGTTCACGGGTCACACTCGCATCGTAGCACTCTAGCAAGACGTGATTCAGTCGCTCCGTCCACCCAAAGGTCGCGAGATCCCGGCGATCCATCGCATTGAATCCATTTTCATTGGCTCCCCCAGCTCTAGATTGGTCGGCATTGTTGGCCGACCCATTGTCGGGAGCCCTGCGCGTTCTGTTCTTTTGAACCGCACTTACTTCAACTATGTTTGGTGTTGTCATGGTTTATATGAAGCGAGCAAAACTTAATGGCATCCCTGAAGATCCTGAGCTCGTTGATAGAAGCAGTATACGACACCTTTGCGCTGGAGAGACTTATACATACCTTATAGTTGTGACATCTATAAAGGATACTCTCCGAAGCAGATACAAACGTCTCATCCGACAGATTTGGTCTTCCGAACTGTCGGCGAGGAACAAAGTATCTGCAACGAGTAGTAGTTCCATGGACGAAAAACGAGCTCAGATCCCTTGATATCTCACGCCCTCACGGTGGTCGCGGAATATTGAGTCTTGAATGTCTTCACAACAGAATTATTCTCGGTACAGCACATAGAATTGCAAATGGAAGAGACCCTCTTCTTAAAATGGTCAAGAATCACGAAGAAGTGGGCAAAGGATCGTTTCTGTACAAAGCAGCGGAGGAGGCTGTTGAAACACTCGGACTTGACTTCAGTATTAGGGTTGAGCAAAATGCATCAAATCTATCTCGAGTACTCACTCCTGAAAGGTACGGAGGGTTTCATTTTTGCATGCCCAGACGGTGTCATTTCCACCTTAACATACCGTCGCCACATTTTGAGCCAAGACATTCCTGATGATAGCTTCAGGGCGTGCCATGCACATCCCGAGCATTTTAAACTTTTCTTGTCCGAAGGTATGCTCTTCCTAAAATTACATCTGTAGCCAGAGGAAAATCTGGAAAGACAATGTGAAAATCTACGATGGATTTTTCTATGGGTTATTTAATTTTTCTATGGGTAGTTTAATTCAGTTGCAGTTTAAAGTATCGTCGTTTAAAACAAGCTGAGGGTAGATAGATAGGATAGATGATGAAAATAGGGGTTTGAATATCCTTTATTTTGCAACAGAGCAGTTGGAAAATAGGGATAGGGATAGGGATTGTACGACATGTACGGGTATTGATAAGGCGAAAAGTAATTACTTGAAAAATTAAGATAATTCGAACCCAATATTTACGTGAGTCACGAGTTGTCGCAATACGAGCATTATGGCTAGAACTGCGATCCCGCGACCCTGAATAATTCGGCTGATAATGTCTTGAACTATGAACTTGAACTATGAACTTGGTCTTGAACACTTGGGGTTCTGATTTTAGAAGATTTATATGATCAAAAAATTCACTCACGTTTTCCTCACGACTCATACTGATGGTTGAAATTTCGTGTAAATACCGCGCATAAGATTTACGAGATGCAAAATCGCTGTTTTAAGTGCGTTATTAAATCATTTACGGTTGTAAAATTTTTTCCATGAATGGAGTCTCTTGCCGCACCTTTTAATCGTGCTAAAACAGCAGTAGGATATTGTCTTTCACAATTTGCTTGCTCGTATGATTCTCCATTTATAATATCTTAAATAAAGTCTCTTACGGGCATATTTTTTCTATCATAACTGGGGATATTTACAACCCCTTGTTGCAAGGCAAAACACTCTTCCATGGATGTTATCATGGCCTCACTAAGTGTACGGTTAACATCGCCGCTAAATTGAGTTTTATTTATATTATCAGGCATTTTGCTTTTGGTATTTCCCTAAATTATAATATCTTGATCATAGATCGCATAATATTTTGAAGGTGAAATGACTAAATTTTAAATTCAAACTTTGAGAGGGGTTTTTAATTTTAAAAGATAAAATATTTAAATATCGCAAAAATTCGCGAAGGTTGTTGTGTATAATATAAATTGTCGCTGTTTCAAAACCCTTTACTTACAAGTTTAATACGGGGTACCTGTATTATAATTAAATTACGATAGGATTAACGATTTTTGAGGAACACAGATTTTAAGCAGAAAAACTTTTTTTTATTTTGTAATATTGGATTTGTATATTCGTATTCATTTAAATAAAATATAAATTGATGAAGTTTAGGTGGATTTACTAACTACAATTACTCTTGATTACTGACTGACAGTTGCGTTGAGCGTAAGTAGAAACAGACATCAACGGTTAGACAATCTGACTTAAGCATGAAATGCCTGCGATATATCATTAATTATGAGTGATTAACACATTGCCAAAATGCAGGTGAACGGTTTAATCAAAGCGTGTACCTATCACTTTATCGAACGACTACACTGTAAAAAAGATTTGTGTAAAATTACAAAGTTTCGGAAAATTAAATATTGTATCATTGTAAATATCACACACTCCACTGTGTGATTTTACAAAAGTATGTGAAATTACATCCTCTAGCGATGTAAGCAAAAGGACCCTCGAACAGCAGTGTCATATTACACACTTGATAAAAATAAAATTACACATTCCCTCGCACGAACTTTACATTCATAAGGCAAAATTCAGTCGTAGCGTGTAAAAATACCATGCGTCGGTAAAATCACTTTCCTATGATTGAAAATTGCATCGAGATTTTTAATTTTATCAAAGATCTTTAATTTTACCCTGGCCGAAACTGTAAGCTTTTTGATTTATAATTAATTTGAAATTTAGAATAATTAATCAAATAATATGTGAATACGAAAGCGTCTCTCGTGTTCGTTGTTCATCGATGCCTTCATCCTTCAATTTTAGAGCATTTTTATTTTTTATTCGAGGAAATTGACAGCTATGTTCAACTTTTTTGACAGCTTTCACACAAAGTATACCGAATCCGCGCTATTCCTACGCTGCCTTTTACATTTTCTGCTATTGGAACGAAAAAAATGCGGTTATTCAAAACATATATTTCATATTTTTTTACGGAATATTTAAGCATCAAAAAAATACCCATAGTATCTTATGTGTCTTAGGTAAGTGGTAACGTGTCCGGCTTGTGTTCCTTCAATCTCCATGAAATTGTACGAAGTTTGAGCTTTCGAGTGGTCGAAACCTGTCGCCCTGATAAATTTTATTTCATTTTATTCTTTCACATAATGAATTTTACATTTTCGCGTGTAAAATTATCAGCCGAATTGGAATATCACAAAAGATTCGTAAAGTTACTCCGATACTCGAGGGTCCTTTTATTTACATCCTCCAGAGATGTAAAATTCAAAAGATTTTTTTTACAGTGGAACCTTTGTTCGTTCAGTAGAGAAAGGCAGTAAAGATTGGACACACATGATTCGTTAAATAATGAATGTAAAGGTGTGGATTGAGTCTATTAATTGAAACTTTTGATTTTAACTTTCATTTTCGTTAAAATTGATTGAATTTGAAAGTATTAACTCCGTAATGCTAATAAAAGCTTTTTTGGGGTCACCTCACTCATCAAAAGAAAGTGTTTTATCAGCCACCTTACGGTATATGTTAATTTAAGTAAGGTGACAAAAATAGGCGCGGAATGGAAAAGTTTCAGAAAAGAACTCCATTGTGTAGCAGTTTTCATTTGATTGAAAAAATGAGGCAGAAATATTGTCCACCTGTAAATTGGCTAAATCACGTGATCCTAGATCATACTAGTTACGTTTACTAGAAAATTTGTTTTCAAAATTTCAACTAATTTGTCAAAAATAATTTTTTTTATGTAAAGATTTTATGAATTTGGTTCTAATTGGTAGAAAAGTAATCCTCTCGGTTGAAAATCCATCCTTTTAGATACACATTCAGTCACATGGTTGAAAATTCACCTTTTTTGTGAAAAGCTCGTGTTTTTAGCTTGAACTTTCTACACATTTGAGGAAAAATTGTTTCTTTATTATTTGAAAAATTATTCTCAGTGGAAAATTCAATTCTTTATACAAATTTTTCGTTTAGATTAGAAACTTCATTTTTTTTTAATACAACTATTTTCTAGAAAATTCATGTATTTTGTTAAAAATTAAATAATCGCTTTGGTGAAAAATATATCTCTTTTTTGACAAATTAACTATTTAAATACACATTTATCCTTTTTGGTTAAAAATTCAACTATTTGTTGCAAGATTGAAATACTTTATTCTAATTTTTTCTTGTAAAGATTCATCTCTTATAACGAAATTTTATTTTTTTTAACTTTGTTCAAAAGTTAAATCTCAGCCTTGTTTGACGGAAATGTTCTATTTCTTATGTTTTTCATATTTATAACCTTTTTTTTAATGATTATACTCAGTCCTAAATGAATTTATTATTTTGCATCAAGCAATTAATTGCTCACTTTTCAGTAATCAAATCTGTACAACATGGATTTTTACAAAGTTGGATTAAAATCGACTGGTAACCATTTTGTGTAAACCTGTGCATCATATTTCCAAGATATTTTTGCTGAAAACTTTCATCTGAAAAAGAAAAATGATCGCCTAAACTTGAAAAAAATAATTGTTGAGTTTGGTAATTATTAAAAAGTGATTCAAGGCAAATAAATTCTATTGGCACGGGAATCGTCAAACCATTTCCATGAGAGATGTGTTCGCCTAATTTTTGCAAAAAAGTTTGATGACGGCTTTTATTATGTTCACCAAGTAAAGAAACGTAATTACAATCCCATAAAATCATCTACTTTACCAGATATTTTTACGGAACTCCAGGAAATTCTGCTTCATTCATAAAAATTCTACTGAATTCAAAATAATTCTGCATTATTTAAAAGAATGCTGTCGATATCAAGAGAATTCTGGCGAGCCTTAAAGAATTCTGCTTAATTAAAGAGAGATCTGTCGAATTTAAAAGAATGCTACTGAGTTAAAAAGAATTCCATATCATTCTAAAGAATTTCATATCATTCTAAAGAAGTCTACTGAATTCAAGAGAATTAAACAGATTTTAAGATAACTTTATATAATTTAATAAAATGCTACTAAATTTTGAATTATGATACAAACTTCAAAAGAATTCCACTGACTTCAAAAGAATTCTGCTGAATTCCCGAGAATTCTCTGAATTCTCTTCAAGAGAATTCTTTTAAACCTAAAAGAATTATAATGAATAAAAGAGAATTTCACATAAATCAAGATAATTCTACTGAATTCAAGAAAATTTTACATGATTAAAGAGAATTCTACTGAATTTACGAGAATGATAAAAAATTCAGGGTAATTCCACTGAATTCAAAAGAATTGTGCTTAAGTCAAAAGAATTCTACATAATTTAAGAGGATCTTACATAGTTTAATGGAATTCTACTAAATTTTGAAAAATGATACCAAATTCAACAGAATTTCACTAAATTTAAATGAATTCTGCTCAATTCAAGAGAATTACACAGAATTCAGTGGAACTATACTAAATTTAAAAAATGCTACAAAATTCAAGAGAATTCCACACACTTCATAAGGATTTCACTTATGCATGAAAATTCTGCTGTTTTTAAGAGAATTTTGTCAAACCTTAGAGAATTTCACTAAAACAAAAAGAATGTTACATACCTTAAGATAATTCTACGAAATTGAAGAGAATTTTACTTAATTCGGGAGAGTTCTGACTTCAAGAGAATGATATAAATTGAAGGTAATTCCATTAAATTCAAAAGCATTGTGCTGAAGTCAAAAGAATTCTACAGAATTTGAGAGAATTTTACATCACTTAATAGAATTCTACTACATTTTAAAGAATGATACCAAATTCAAGAAAATTTCACTGTATTTAAAAGAATTCTGCTGAATTCAAAGATTTCTACTGAATTCAAGCAAATTCCATAGAATTCAGGAGAATTCTACAAAATTCAGGAGAATTATACAAAATTCAAGCAAATCCTACAGAATTAATAAGAATTTCACATATGGAAGAAAATTCTGCTAGTTTCAAGATAATTCCTGGCAAGCCTAAGAAATTTCTACCAATCAATGAGAATTTTACATAATTCAAGATAATTCTACTAAAATTAAGAAAATTTTACATAATTCAAGAAAATTCTATTGAATTCCAGAGAATGATGAAAAATTAAAGATCATTCCACTGAATTCAAAAGAATTGTGATGAGGCAAAAGAATTCCACAAAATTTAAAATAATTTTACATAATTCAATAGAATTCTACTAAATTTTAGAGAATCATACGAAATTAAAGAGAATTCAACTGAATTCATGGGAATTCTGATGAACTCAGGACAATTTGACAGAACTCTGGAGAATCTGACAGAATTCAGGAGAATTCTACTGAATTTAAAAGAATTCTGTCAAACCTAAGAGAATTCTGCTAAGCCAACTAGAATTTTACATACCTCAAGATAATTCTACTGGATTTAAGAGAATTTACATAATTAAAGAGAATTCTACCTAATTTAAGATAATAATAAAACACTCAAGAGAATTCCACTGAATTCAAAAGATTCAAAAGGGAAATCCGTTTAAATCCAGCGATAAAAAATTTGGACGATTACATTACACTCTCATGAATGATAATGCAAAAATGTTTTTTTTTTTCATGTAGATCAAGACATTTTTTTTTTACATTCATCACTAGATATCAGATAAATTTAGGAATTATCTTTGTTAAATTTTTCGATTAGACCAAAATTTCGAAAATTAGAGCTTTTTCAAACTTTGAGAACAAAATTTTGTATAAGTTTTAGACATTTTTTTCAAATTTTCTGGTACACGACAAAAAGACCTGCAAATCAGCCTAATAACCTTCTTAAATTCGAAACAATTAAAAAGTTATATTCTCTTAAACATTATGAAAACTTTTAAAAAAAGAAGTAAAAAATTTGAAGGTTAAAAAGAGTGTCAATCCAAATTTCTACTAGATATAAAATATATGTATTTCGAAACTATTTTTATTAAATTTTTTAATTAGAAAAAAGTTTAAAAAGTTGAGTAATTTTCGAAAATATGCAATTTTTGTTTTTTAAAGATCCGTAAGTTCAAAGCGTTGTTTACAGTAGAATTGAACAAGATTTACCAATTATCTTGATAAAGTTTTTTAATTTGACAAAAAGTATCAAGCGCGAGTTTCGTAATGAGAATGTGAACGTCAAAGCCGTAGGTGCTTCGAGAAACTTCTTTAAAAACAAATTGAAAAAAGGTTTAGTTAAAATTTATGGTTGTTATTCTTCAGAATTGATGCTTATTCAAGGTAAAACATTTTTAGTTATTCTTAACTTTCTTCAAACAATGAGAATGCAATCTTTCTCTAGAAAATAGTTTTGTCACGAAAATATCGAAATCAATTTGATCGCTTTTTGTCAATGACGATTGGGTAATTTGAAAAATTTTAAGGAAGGAACGTAAATTTTTTTATTGCATTTTCAGATCAAATAATTAATTTTAAACAAAGAAAAATGAATATATTGAAGAAGATGGTTCAATTTTCAACTAAATTATGAATCTTTAGAAAAAATTTAATCATGAACAGAAAGTCTAAGAATTTATGTTTCCACACAAAAAATATTTTCATGTTTAATGAAGAACTCTTAAATTAAGCAACCACATACAAATTTTTAACAGAAGAGTTTAATTTGGAAACCAGAAATATTATTCAATGAAAAAAGTTGTTTTTTTACAAAAAGAAATAATATTTTTTAACAAAAATACATGTATTTTTAACAAAATATTTTAATTTTTATTGAAATTTTCAACCTGATAGTTTAACTTTCAACCAAAAAGTTAAATCAGTCACCAAACATGGAACAGTCAAATTAATTTTCTGTAAAAAAATTATTTAAAGAATTTTAACAATATAGCTCAATTATGAACAAAAAATTCAAACTAAAAGAATGAATCATCAGACAAAACATTTAATTTTTAACAAAGTATTTCCACTCCCAACTTTGTAGTTGAATTTTGAATCAACAAAATAGTTTTTCAACCGCTATTCGCGATTAGCGAAATCTTAAAAATATAATCAAATAATTATATTTGCAGAAAAATTTTAAGAAGAAAGACAACAGATTTAAACATGTTCCACTACACTTAGTTTTCAAAGACATTTCTGTGGTCGAAAATTTAACTATTACGTCGAAAATACTTTTAAAAACCCAAATTTCTATGGAAATTCATGTATTCTGTTAACTATTAATCTTTTTTGTCAAAATTGATGTTTTTGGTTGCAAAAATATTGTTTTAAATTCAAAATTATTATTTTTTTTTTATATAAAAATTTAACTTTTTCAATCGGAAATTTAGCGCTATTCGATTCGAAATAAATTTCTTATTAGATTCACATATTTTGTCGAAAAGTCGCCTTTTTTATTTGTAAATTCAAGTATTTTGATAGACAATAATATTTTTGGGTTGTGAATTCCACTTTTATGTATGTTAAAGATTTGTTCAAACTCAATTTTTTATGGTTAAAAATTAGTATTTGTTTAAAATTTAATGATTTTATTTAATGTTTAAATATTTTGTTAAAGTATCATTGGCTTTGGTTGAAAATTGAACTATTTCGTAAAAAAGTTGTTTATTGTTTCAGAATTCGGCTTTTTGGCTTAAAAAATTACCTCTCTTCGTAAAAAAGTATGATTTCTTCTTGTTGAAAATTGAACTATTTTTTCAGAAAATAATTCTGATTTGGTTGGCGTATATAATTATATCCTTTTTCTAAGGTACTTAAAAAAATTCAAAATAAATTTCAAAGATTTGAGATTTGTCGAAATAGTATTATTTTTTATCCTATAGGATTTCGTAAAATTTTAGGACAAACCCGAGTTTCTAAAATTTGGATAAAACCTTTAAAAATTGTAATAATTGCCCTTTCATTTTTCAGATATTCTGGACATTCATAGAAATCTTCTGAAATATTTATACCTTTTCAGATTTTCTTGAAAATTTAATTTTTTAAAGTAAATAGTCACTAAAATTCGTTCCAGTAATCTCAAGAATTTTTTCATTTACTTGAAGCCCTTAAATTTCATAAAAAGATACAAATTTGTTCGAAATCATGAATAATTTACTCTTTGAATGTCAACCTTTTGAAAATTTTTATAAATGTTTTAAAATTATGTCTTGAAATAAATTATTGAAAATAAGAAATCAGTTAAAAATTTCCGATAAATTAAAAACAAAATTCTATCATCTTGAAAGTTTTCAACATCTTTAACAAGCTTTACTCCTACGTATTCAAAAATTCACATTTTTTTACTTTATTTTAAATGATCATAAATTTTAATTCAATTTTTTCAACTTCTAAATGTATTTTAAGCGCGGCCGAATTTTGTATAAAACTTCATAAGCTCGCTGATTAATAAATTTGGCTGTAATCATCTTTTTCGAAATTGTTGAAAATAATTTAATATGTTCTGAAATATTTATGAATTTTCTCTCAGAGTTTTTTTTTAATCAGAAATAAAAACTACATTCTAAATTTCTATGAGGATTTCCACGTAGACGTTGCGGTGGTAAGTTCAACGAATACAATATAAAATTTGTGAGATTTTCAGGAAAAATTCAAAACATGTTATGGAACACTTTTAAAAAAATACTTGGACCTAATAATTTTTTACATTCTCATCATTTATGATTGAGAAAGTATTAGAATTGTGGGAAATTTGACATCACAGATTTTCAATGAACGTCTACGTTTCGAGATCTTCTGTATCAAAAAGATCAACTTTGTACGATGGCGTCTGTCCGTCTGTCTGTCACACAAAGAAAGGATTCGTTAACCAGCCATTTTGGATAAAAATACAAAAAGTGAACGCATTTTGAATATTTCAGAGACTACTTTTTTCTGAATTTGAAAATTGTACGTAAAGATATTCATATTATCAAGAAAAGACGATCAATTTATCCTAATGACTTTCTTCGATGAAAAGAATATTTTCACAGTTGTGGTATTTTCGAAATTTTAAAAATCAATCGAAAATCGTCATTTTAAGCCAAATAACTCACGATTTGAAAAAAAGTCAGGTAAGAAAATTTTTTTCATTCTTGTTATTAAATAAACAGAACAATAAACAATCATTTAAAAATCGGCAATGATAGTTCAATGAGAAGTTTTGTTACCTTTCATTGCAAAAAAAATGTTTAATCGGATAATAATATTGTCTCCTGAAAATCAATTTTTTTTACAGAAGCTTTTTTTTGCTCCACTGTGAGGCATCTAGTACTTTTTCAAAGATTCAAAAAGGTTTAATGCGTTTTTTTTTGCTGAAATGGTTAAATGAAAGGCCTTGGCGAGAATGACAAATTTTCTAGAAATGTAGAGGACGCGTTTCGAAAACATTTTTTTTTAATAGTTCAAAAAATCGTATTTGCTTATGAGACTGCCACATCAAATTTCATAGCAAAATCTTCAATGGAAAAATTAAACTACAGTAAACTTAAAAAAAAACAATTAAAGAAGGTAAAACCTTCTCTCTCTAACAAGCAACAAGTTACGACTTCATCGAGTCCCGATTGTTTAGAAAAGAAAAGCTAAAAACCTCAATTTTGACGTTTATGACTTTACTTTGGGACCTGTTAATCATACAAAAAAATTATCTAAGGTTTGACTAAAGTAGATGTTATTTCTAATAATTCTGCAAAAGAATAAACTAGCCCCTAACGGTGGTAAGTTAGGACTATTAAAAAAATTTGATGTTTATAATTGAATTTAGTTTTTAGTAAAATCAAATGTCAATTCACAACCACTTTTTTTTTTAAAAGTAACTTTGTTCCAATGAGTCAAAAAATTCTCAGATAGTCCAGCTTTTCAAACTAAAATTGAAATTGATTTTTTGTATTTATTTGATGAAAATTAATTATTCTGAATTACGAAATATCAGCATAAATAAATTAGTTCTCAAATTTATATAGAAATCTCTGAATGTATAAAAGATTACTATTAATTTTACAGACTCATAAAAGTAAAATTTTTAATTTGGGGAGAAAGATTACAAAAATTATTAAAAACTTATCCCAAATGCCAACATCGAAATTTTGCCAATAAAAAAAAAACTTTCTTTCGATGCTTAAAAAAAAGCGAAAAGTCGAGATTTTTAGAATCAAATTGAAATCTATTTTTTGTTGTTGTATTTATATGATAAAAATTAATTATTCTGATTTAAGAAACATCAGAATAATTTAATTATTTCTTAAGCCTGTACACACATTTTTTGTGGATGCTTTCAATTTCACAGATATATACAAGTAACATTTTCAATTTAGAGAGAAAGATTGTAAAAATTAATAAAAACTCATTTGAATTTCCAACGTCAAAATTTTCTTTTCAAATAATTACTTTTTTCGGTGATTAAACAAAACTACCAGATAATCCAGCTTCTTAGGATGAACTTAAAACCTATTTTTTTTGTATTTATTTGATAATACTGAATTATTCTGATTTAAGAAACATCAAAATAAATAAATCATTACTTAAATCTTAACGCAGATTTTTTGTGGATGCATGACAGAATATTATTAATGTCACAGACTCATAAAAGTGAAATTTTCAATTTAGGGAGAAAGGTTTTAAAAATTTATACAAACTAATTTCAAATCACACCAGGATTTTTTTTATTAGAAAGAAATTACTTTGTTCAAAAGATTTGTTAAAATTTCAGAGGATAGTGCAGCTTTTTTTAATGAATTTGAAATCTATTAACTGAATATAATTTATAAATATCAAAAGTCACTTATCCAAAGGAGCGTGTGGAATTATTCCACCTACTTCCCCGCCCTATTTGAGAAACTGGCGCGCGCAAGTCTGCGCTGACTTGAATTCGATGTGCGCCTGGGCGTAGTAGGCGTGTAGCGTTCTCACATATTAACCTCGAAATCTAATCTTTGGTGTTCCTGATCTTCTCGTATCTTTGGACTTCGAGTGTAATAATTTCAATAGTAGGCGGAATATAAAATTGTTTGTCTTCTTTTAAGTTCACGAAAGGTTAAAATATTTAAAATGGATTTAAGTTGAAGAGAGTTGTATTTATGCGTATTTAATGTTTGAAGAATACTTTTTAGTAATAAAATATTTTATACCATTTATTTGTTCTATCAAATAAGATTTTTCTTACTACTTCCTAAAGCAATTCATTTTTTTAAGATTTATTATTTTAAGTTAAAACTTTAAAGCATTTTCTAAAAATGTGTTTGTTTTTATTAGTTAAAAAGTAACTTTCTTAAATATTGACACTTTAAATTAAAAAGTCATCTTTTCCAGTTAAAAATTAATTTATATTGTTTAAAATTCGTCCTTTTTGGTATAAAATTATTCTTCTTGTTTGAAAATCCATCCATAAACTGCACTGTTAGAAAAATCGATAATAAAGTTTCCATATATGTACTGGAAGTAATTAACCCATACACGTATTGAAATTATTCTGTACGTCGGCATAGGAAAATATTTGGCGCGTATGCGACTTTTTTGATACCGGATTAGTATTTTTTCCGTACTTGGATACAGGAAAAATACCAATTTTCCAATACCTTGTTTGTATTTTGCGCATTCCCATGTTGCATTTTTCGCATACTACAATTAAATGCTAATATTAAATTATTCTTTATGGTCTCGAAACGTTTTATTAAAATAATCTAGAACAATACTTAGGCTGCATTGCATTGAAAAATGTATAGTTGCACTGATTTTTATTGCAATTACAATATTTAACTGTTTTACTGCTCCAACGCCAAATGGTTTCACAAGTATTTACTTAAACTACAATGAATTAGAAGTTTGTCGAGAATCTTCCCTCTCATGTTGTTTCCTTCTTATTTTTGTGAAAAATTTTCAATTGTTCTTCAATTTCACTCAATATATTTAAATGCTTCACTGCTGCTACTCCAAAGTATTTTACAATCGTATAATAAATTATTATTAATGAGACGCTTAACGCCATGATTGTATTATATTATGCTTCTAGCCTTTATTCTCCATGGTGACAGCACATGCGCGCTTCACTCAGCTGCGCATTCTGCAGCCGCGCATCAAAGTTTCATATATGCCTGGAAGTGTATATAGCAGTGTAAGGAATTCTCGACGTGTATAGGAAATTTACAACTGAACAACGAAAAATTTCCATGCTTGTATGAGATATTCAAATGTATGAGAAAAATGCCACACTTTCATATGAGAAAATTACGATTATTTTTTATAGTTGTGCTTCTTCTTCAGTACGGCCCAGGAACCTAAGAATTTAGTAGGTTCGGGTGCGGACTCAGACCCTTAATAACCTAAATGTCTGGGGTCCAAAAAAAACCGAACTCATACCCTTTAAAATTTAAAGTGTGTGGTATCAGCTTGAAATTTTTAAGAATTGAAAGTGTTCGGTTACTATCTGGATCCTTGATAATTTGAAAATTCTGGGTCTGGACTTATAGCGTTTTCAAAATTTTTTTAATCAACCGAAAATTAAAATTTGAAGCCGAAAAACGCAAGATATGAAAAAAAGTCACGAGAAGAAAAACATTTCTTTTTGAAAGCCCTACAAGATTATCATAACCAATTTTTGGATTTTCTTCAAAAATCGAAAATTTAAATTTTGATTGCACAAAAAATAATGGAAAAATAAAAAATTCCATTTTCTGGACAAACTATGTGTGATACGAAAAAAGATAATTTGACAAAAATGGTTATCCCAAAAAAGACCTACAACTTCGTTAAGAATCAATTCTTAATATGACGCGTACTTTTTGCTTTATTCGTGAAAAATAACGTTAAACAAAAATAAAATTAAAAAAATGCGTGGAAAAACGACGAAAGTTACGAGAAGAAAATCCAACAAAACCTGCATATAAATACTGACATCTACTAGGCAGTCTGATAAGTCCCTGAAAAATGAAACACGGAGACGTTTTTTTGGTCAAAGTCGGTTTTATTTTTCAACATACTCTCCTTTTAGGTCGATACAGCGAGTCCAACGATTTTTCAGTCAGTTTCAGCTATGAGCTCCTCATTTGAGTAAAAACGCTTACCGGTGAGCCATCTCTTCAGGTTAGGGAACAAATAATAGTCGCTGGGGACCAGGTCTGGTGAATACGGTGGCTGAGGAACTAATTAGAAGCCGATTTCATGCAATTTTGCTTGTGCAACTAAGCATGAATGAACAGGCGCATTGTCGTGATGATAAAGCGGTTTTTTCTTCTTCAAAAGCGGTCGTTTTTCGGCGATTTCGATTTTCAATCCGTCCAATAATGATGAATAGTATGCTCCGATTATGGTTTTACCTTTTTCAAGATAGTCCACGGATATTATGCCATGTGCATCCCAAAATACGGAGGCCAGAACCTTTCCGATCCATTGTTGCGTTTTTGGACGCTTCGGAGCACTTTGGCCCGGTGGAACCCACTGTTTTGCCTGTTGCGTTGACTCAGGAGTGCAGTAGTGGATCCAGGTTTCATCCATGGTTATGAATCGGCGCAAAAACTCGGTAGGCTTACACGAAAATAATGCCAAATTCTGCTGGGAAGTTGTCACACGAATTCGTTTTTGGTCCACTGTGAGCAAACGCGGCACCCATCGCGCGCAGAGCTTCTTCATGGTCAAAACTGAATGCACGATATTGCCCACACGTTTCAATGATATACCTACAGCATTAGCTACCTCTCTCAATTTCACTTTGGGATCATTCAACATCATGTCATGGATTTTTTCGACATTTTCTGGTGTAGTGATCTCTTTTGGGCGCCCAGATCGTTCAGCATCAACTGTGCTCGTACAGCCACAACGAAACTCGGTAAACCACTTATGAATCGTTCCAATAGGCGGTGCAGAGTCCGGGTACTACTTATCCAGCTTGGCCTTGGTCTCGGATATCGTTTTCTTGCGAAGATAGTAGTGTTTGATTAAAACTCGAAACTCAGATTTTTCCATATCAAAAAAAACTCGGAGGTTAGTCGCTTCTCAGTGCTGTAACTTGTAAATGCGTGAACATAAATGGCTGAAGTTTTTACAGGCGTCATTTGAAGGATCAAGCTCGACGAAAATGGTTCACATTAGTGAATACTAATGCCATCTCTTAGAATTTTCAGGTACTTATCAGACTAGTAAAAGAGATCTTTTTGATAAAGATTTTTTCAAGAATTGCAAATGCAAAGAATAAATATCCGAGCGCGAAGCGCGAGGTGTAATTATGTTCGAAGGCGACGCGCGAGATTAAATTGTCGCGCGCCCTAGGCGCGCTCAAACTTGCGAGCTGCGCGCGATGACAATCTGCCCGCGAAGTGGGCAGATTTTTTTGGTAGAAAATTTTCTTTTTCTTTGAAGGTTAATTTTTTTTAATTAATTTTTTTTTATAATTGAAAATGTAACTGATATTCCAATTGAATATTCCATAGTTTTCTTCAAAATCCATCTCTTTGGTTGAAAATTTATTTGTTTGACTACAAATTTAATTTTTATTTAATTTTTGGTTAAAAAAAATATTTTTAAGTTGAAAATTCGTCTTTTTCGGTATGATTTATTCTTCTTGGTGGAAAATTCACCTTTTTGGTAACAAAATTCAATTATTCTAGTGAAAGATTCATCATTTTATTTAAAAAGTCATCTTTCTGGTTTAAAATTCAACTATTCTAGTTAAAGATTGATATTTTAGTTTAAAATTCATCACATTGTTTCAGAATGTAACTCTTTTTTTTAAAGCTCTTTTTGTGGAAAGTTATTTTTGTTAGGAAAGTGCCTTTTTAACTGGAACTTTAAGTTATTCCAATAGAAAATTCCATCATTTTAATTAATTTAACTCATTTTATATTTCTTAATCAAAATTAAATTTTCTTGTTTAATAATTCAACTATTGCAGTTGAAGATTTATCATTTTAGTTGAAAATAAATTAGTTAGTTTAAAAATTAAGTTTTAAACTAAAAATGTAACTATTTCATTTTCTGTTTAAATTCTTTTTACGTTTAAAATTTAACTATTTGGTTGAATATTTGTCTTTTTAATTGAAAATTCAAGCAGTTCATTAAAAATTGTATTTTTCTAGTGCGCTCGATTTGAAATGCATATTTTTGAAAATTGTCTACCTTTTTTACTTTTGGTCTGATTAAGAAATTTCATAAGAGAAGATTCGAGATAAAGAAATTTATATCTGGTAGAAAATTAGATTGATATTTCTTAACGTATACAAAAAATCATTTTTTTACTTTTTTTTGAAGATTTGAAAAAATTTTTAAAGCAGATAACTTTTAAAATTTTATCGAATTTATAAACATCATGAGGACAATTTTCAAGTCTTTTTGCCGTGTACCAGAAAATTTAACAAAAATTTCTAAAACTCACAAAAAATTGTTATACAAATTTTCAAAAAGCTCTAACTTTTTCAATTTTTGTCTAATCGAAAAATTTAACTGAGATAGTTTCTAAATATATTTTATATCTATCAACGAATTAAGGTAACATTTCCTAATTTATCAGGAAAATATTTTTTTCTACTTTTCTAAACATTTTCAAAATCTGTGGATGTTTTTGACGTAAGCTGTTGGCTTTCGAGTGAGGCGAATTGAAAATAATTAAGTGGTTTCAAACGTTGCGACACACAATAGTAGTCCTCATCAGCGAGTTTGATTGAATTTTAAGAATTTGTACCCAATTTGTGGCGTAATGATGCGTTTTTATACAAAGTTTATGTTTGAGGGTCAATGTAATCCCCCCGCGATTATTTTCAGAATTTTTAAAAGCATATAACTTTTCTAATTTTCATTGAAATTGTCAATTTTTTTTGGGTAATTTGCAAGTATTCTACCCAAATATAAGAAACTTTGACAAAACATTCTAAGATTTGAAAAAATAAAAATGTTTAATTTCTAAAATGCTCTACATTTTTTTTATTTTAGTTGAAAATATCTGCTTCACGAACTTAACTCTAATTTTGGAAACTTTAAGAAGTGCATCAAATACTGACCATACATACAGATGAACAGACAGACAGACATACAGACATACCGACAGACACTGACAAAATTTTATGATTTTCGGATGCTATGAGTGCCGAAACGTAAGGATCGGTTAAAAACCAGACATCGAAAATTTGTACGTTTACATTACACTCTCATGAAGGTAAACGTAACAATTTTTTTCTGGGTCTTAAGGTCAGACCATGTTTACTATATGTTTTTGGTGTTGTTAGGTTACTTGTAAAAATAGCATGAATCACCAATAATTTCTACAAATTTCGAATTGCACAGTTCCGTCAACTCCCACCAAGGTCCGAAGAATGAGAAGTTTGAATTGAGTATTTTCGGATGACGTCATGGGTATGCAGATAAGTTTTTGGTGAAAATATTCTAAACGTTAAGGGCATGTGATACTTACAGTTTCCTCGGCTTTTTTCCACAAAAATGAAAATTTCTTAAAACTGAATTCGGAGATGCTGTAAAATATCATAACGGACGTCCCCAGACTCTTTTTTTAGGGATAATAACAAAAAAATTATTGTACTCAATAAAAATTTTATGCATATGCATTATTTTGAGGTTACGTCGTTTTTCATATCTGATTTTCCGATAATGTCAAAATTATTTAAGAAATAAACTTTTTTGATTGCCTGCAAATAAGGTTAGTTCCGGGAGATTAGTTACTATGTTTATTTGTGAGTCCAAAATTTTCGTCCAAAAATATTGTGTGGTTTGGAAGTAACGCTCGGGTGAATTGTAACACACATAACCTCGAAAAATACACATATGTTGTTAGCAATATCAAAAAAAAAGAGTGTCGGGACGTCCGTTAGCATGTTCGCTATCATTTTCTAGATTTTGAAGGCAAAATATTTCTTATCCTAGGAAAAAAGCCGGGGAATCTAGCACTGAAAAAATCTATACTATTTCCTAAGCGTTACGAAAATTAATCACATTTTATTAAATTAAAACTTTGTTGAATTAAGCCACAAAAAAAGTGTGTGGGCACGTTCGTTAGCATGTTCGCTATCATTTCCCAAATTATTAAGACCATATATTTATTATTCTAGAAAAAAATCCGGGGGAACCTAAAACTGGTAAAATCGACAATTTTCTAAGTATCACATGCCCTTAAAGTAAGTCCTAAATGTATGAATAGTAATATTTGTCAAGTGTAGATTAGAATCTTTTTTCCCAGTAGAGTTCAATTTTTTTGTTGACGCACGACATTTTACTTTCACGAAATAAAACCAACAGTCCAATATTATAGGTAAGGGTACGATCTGATATATTAAGCTCGATTTTTTTATATTTTATTTAATGGCACTAAAAGATCGTCAATCCACAAACGAATGGAACATGAGTGGGAAAGTACATTCTGCACTCTAAAAATATTACTGTTTAAACCTTTCTAACTCACCTATATTCAACACATGTGCGTTATGGCCGATTTACGCCACCTATTTTGCAAGTCGAAAGTTGCCGTTGACAGACCAGTGAATGAAGTCGGTGGTGTGGGTACACGTGAATTTCCTGAAAATAGGGTTGTGAAGCTTAGGGTGTGTAGGACATGTTACAGGCGTTCACAGTGCCCGATTAAAGAATTACAATACTTACATGCTGAGCGATCTATACTATACAGTCTGTCAAGTTAAAGCGTGGGTGGCTTTACTCGCAGTCGGTAAGGTGTATCGACATGATTTTGGTGTCAAAATATTAAGAAGAGCTCCCT
>NC_046657.1:127658279-127661885 GCF_010883055.1 Belonocnema kinseyi | reverse complement strand
TGAAAGAGGGAGCTCTTCTTAATATTTTGACGCCAAAATCATGTCGATACACCTTACCGACTGCGAGTAAAGCCACCCACGCTTTAACTTGACAGACTGTATGTCGGAACTATAGGGATCTGCGTTATCAAACTCCATGCAATAGCTAGCTCACGAGTGAGTTTCACTCTCCCATCTTACTACTCCTAGTTCCCGCTTCTTTCAGGATTTCTTGCTTCTTCCAACGTGCAACTACACATGCGTACGGTCTCCCCTTCACTCGAGGTACACAAGGCACATAACTTATTTACTGTCTGGCCCAGGCTCGGTCAACTGAATAAGGGAAAATGGCTAATTTTTAGAACTTGTGAGCGGGGGGTTGAGAGGCAGCGAGGGGAGTCCAATTAGTTCCCCTGTCCATCGCAGATGGCGCAAATTGGTGTATAAAGCGCGTGCGCAGAAAATTGTTCGTTGTCATTTGTTACTGTCACCGTATGAGACTATAACCTCAAAACGGTTTTTTGTGTACCGGTATAACTTCAATGAAAAAGATTTTTTGAAAACGCAAACTGGTGTGGTTATAACGCATTTAAAAAAACTGTATATCGCAGGCCAACTCTGCTTCAGAAAAAATTAAAATTCATGCGTATGCACATCCTAACTCATCTCGTGATTATCTTTTTCTACTTAAGATACAAAAATAAAAGCAAAATTAAGTAAATGAGAAACGTAAAATAAGAAATTGAATGATAATTATCTTTCATTTCTTACTTTGCGTTTCTTGTTTCCTTAATTTGGTCTTTATTCGTCCTTTCATCTTAAATTATTTTACTAGTCAACACATCTAAGAAAGGAGTATGCACATATATAGCGACCAAACATGCATGCTTCTGTCGTTTTCCTGCCCATCACAGATGAAGCTGAATTTCGCCATTTATTTTTCACGTAGTTGACTGAGCCTGGTCCGGGCGATCCGTCGACCACACGTCTAAACTGAGAAGGTGCAATGTTCTTCCATCTTCGAATAAAGTTATTTCAGCTGAACTTTAATTCCGTGGTAATTTCTTTATCCTTCTGAAAGTGATATGGTGAATCTGAATCGAATCAGATAATTAATATGTTTAAATAATACAACCACCTACTAATAGTCACCACCTACAATGGTGACCATGACAGAACCACAATTTTGAACCACGACTCGCAACAGCAAAAAAACTAATTTACTCTAACTTTTGGCGGCGGCTCGTATTGTGAAAAAAATTTACACGTAATTTTTGGACAAACCACACTAATCAAAGGACATAAAAACCAATCTGGAGACTAAAAAAATACGTTTTGAATAGGACACCACCAATTTTTGATTGAAATGGACGCCGACGTAAAACGGCCAAAATAGAAAAACGTTCGAAATTGGTAAGTAAGAAAGGGAAATATTGAATTTAATTGAAAAATAAACACCTTCGTAGAATTTCAACAAGTTTCAACGGTAACACTGTTCTTTTTTAATTTTTAAGAACATGTGTATGTTACATTTTAGAATTTTTGTACTTTGTTCTGTGAAGAGTATTTTTCGCGCCTTTTTAAATTTTCGAGTGACGCCTACGTTTTCAACTTCTTTCAAATGTTCGGAGTTACGCTATCATTATACTTTTTTTTCTTTTACTTTTCGGAGCGAATTTTGCAAATTCTTTATTCGCTAATTATGCATCTAATAATTTCTTAACTGATTTGAATAATTTTTTACAATCATTTAAAATAATTCGTCAACTTTAACTTTTTCACAAACATTCGTTGTTGGCGTTGCAAATGAACGTGCGCGCGTCACGTATTTCGAATACAAATATATTCAATCAATGTGACGCAGCTAATTTTTTTTTTTAATTTTTAATGTGAGATCTATACTTTTTATTCGCTAAGTCCACGCATTTTGCATCACGCTCTTGAATTTTAATACAAAATCTATACTTGTTATTCGCTACGTGTATGCATTTTATCTGACATTAATAATTTCTAATGCGCGATTTAGAAACTTTATTGCCAATATTTATACATTTTATCCAGAATTGTTACGTATTTTATGACAGCTTTTGTGAAATTTTTGGGTTTCTGGTTTAGAGAGCCCGACTGCGATATCTTGCTTTTTCTTATTGGAACCCAGTTCCTTTTGCCTAAACATTACCATTATTACTGTTTTATAAAAGTGTTGCCTGTATTCTGTGATTTTTACAAATTTGTGTGTACCACGGATATCGCATATTCTGATTTTTAAAGAGTTACGGAGGTTAATTTATGAAAGCAATTATACAAATTGACGAATTGCTTTCGACGTTTTTGTTGCAGAGAAAACCCTCCCCGGCATTTTTCCACGTGTTTTATTTGAGAAATATAGAAGTTCAGAAGGTAACCATAGTGGGAATTAAACAAGATATTCCTCGTCTTCTTTGTTTCCTTCTTTAAAAAAATTTAAAGTCCAAAAGTTAAATCTTTTAGCTTCACATGCGCAAATAAAATTTACGTGAATAGAGTCACGTACCACAAGCCAAAAGCACAAGCGATTCTCATAAAGCTAGTGTCGGACATTGTAGCTTATGTCAAAGTCTCAGTTCTTGCTTCTCCCCCGAAAATCGAATTCCGTATGGCATATCATCAAATAACCATCGCTCTCGATGACATACCAAAAACTGCGGCCATCAATCCACTCGGACCCTTCGAATATGCGAAGATGACCTTCGGTTTGCGCAGCGCTAGGCAAACCTTCCAAGGGTACATAGATCAAACGTTGGGTGACCTGAGCTTAGTTCTCTGTTGTATTGACAATATCCTTATTGTATCTCCCAACGAGCAAGAGCATGAGAGCCACTTGAGGACTTGAGGACTTCTCTTACCCTAAAACCGACGCAGAACTTCGGAAAATTTTAGGGATGATCAAATTTTCGGCGCAGTTACCCCACGCGGTTGAAAAACAAGCCTAGCTGAATTTATTTTCAAACGATTCGCGCAACAACGATAAGAGGGTAATTCCCTGGACGGCCGAGTTCGAACATGCCATACTGCGTACAGTTCCATGTTAAAGAATATGAACTTAGTAAAGTAACAAAGTGACGCCATTAAGTACAGATAGAACGAACTACAATTCTATTCCGGCAACCCCTCCACCCCGCTCATCCACCTATACCATGCAAATTAGAATATAGTTTTTAACTAAGATTTACAGGAAGAATAATTGACGTAAACGAACCGTTTCTTGCAATATAAAAAAACATAAAATAGCACATGATCAAAAATGCATTTTTTCATATTTCATGAAATGTTTTGTTTGTGCAAATTATTGTTTCCATGTTCCTTAATGAAAAAAACATATGAACAGGCATAAAGCCCAAAATTTAAGCACCACTCCGAACAAATCGGTCTCTTTTTCAATTTAAAACTAATCGAAATTTGTTTTAAACAGAAAATGTAAATAATTTAGAGACGAGATTATTATAATTACACAGGCCGACAAAATTTGACAAAGGTCCGGAACCAGATCGTATTCGATCGAAAAAATCTATATATAGGTTTTTGAGGTTGCTCATTAAGAATATGAAGTCAGATTTTGAAAATTCAATATGGCTGCCATTTTGGATC
>NC_046657.1:127642122-127658179 GCF_010883055.1 Belonocnema kinseyi | reverse complement strand
GGGTTTTTGACCCTTTTAGGTTAGAATATCTCGAAAACTGAGGGTGATGGAATTTTTCCGAGGTCAGATTCGGATTCAGCGCAGCAAAAACCTTCGGGTATATTAGGTCTGGTCTCTGGTTCTGAGAATTGTTGGCCTGTGTTACTCACTCTTTATTTACATGACCGCCATGATCCTATATTCCTGATCTTCCCCTTCTGTCAAACAGGTCAAACAGGACCTCCCTAAGGCGACAATCCTCTCTCATTCTTCTCACAGTGCCGAGACTCATTTCGTAACAGATGCCTCTGATTTTCGCATGGGAGCCTCTCTTGAACAAAAGCTTAGAGGTGAATGGAAACCGCTGGCCTTCTTCTCGAGGAAATTCTCAACAGCTTACAAGGAAATCTCTTGAGCGGCCTTACACTAGTGCTCACGTAATTGTCAACCGAACTTCCGACCGTGTATATGAAATTAATGTCAATATCACTAAACGCCAAGAGTCTATCGAACATTTAAAACGGGCATATTTCATGCGTGATGGCACCGAAAGTTTTTCGCCAATTCAAGGAGATTCAGCTAACGGAACTGGTATAGCCTATTCACTCCGAACTGATTCATAAAAGAAAGTCACCTTACAAGAATAAACATCTCTCATGCGTTACTTAATTTATTCTACTATTTTCATTCACGCATTAACGATTGTATTTCCCCCTAATTGAGTTTAAAAATTTTAATCATTATCGAGTCCATATTATAATGGCCATGCACCTTTTTTAATCTCTTGCTACAAGCGTTTATTGTACCCGATTATAGCACTACAATACTTACGTACCGAGCAATCTATACCATATGTCGGAATTATGGGTATCTGCGTTATCAAGCTCTATTTACCCAGTGGGCACAAAATTTGGCGACGTCTTCACGACACCGTTACGACATCTTTACGATAACTTTACGACATCCTATGTCCATGTCGTTAAGTCATCTTTACGATATCGTAGATATGTCGTATGATCTGACGATGTCTTTACGATCTCGTAAAGACACTGTAACGACATGGACATAGTATGTCGTAAAGTTTTCGTAAAGATGTCGTAACGATGTAGTAAGGACGTCGCCAAATTGTGTGCCCACTGGGATAATAGCTGGCTCACTTGACCTGTGCGTCAGGCAGCAAAAAAAGCAATGCAAATCCACTTATATTTTTTTTCTTTCTTTTTGTAACTGTTTTTTTCATTGAGGGGGCTTCGCCCTAGATCGTTTAAAACTTATTTGCTCCGACAGCCCATAACGAACATTAGTTGCATAAAGTTTCGTATTTATTACAGGATACACGTCTTTATACGACTCGCGTGTTAACACGATTCGTCTCCGACTCGCGCTCGCCCGCGAATCGTCCTGCAAACATCATGATACACTTGGAAATTCAGACCTTTGTAACTTGCCTTCTATTTTAGAATATTTGATCCAAAAAAGTTATCTGCATTTATATTTCAAACTCTGTGCTAACCTCTTTGACATTTGCTGACATTTCATCCTAGCGTAGCATGTCGTGATACCTCATGCTAGAAAACTTACTAGACAGCGATATATTGGAGTCGTTTTTTGATTCTATTATATTGATTTTGGTTAGAAATTTGTCGTACGTAAACAAAAACCAGGGGAAAACACTAGCATGCATAAAGCGCTGCCGGCTCGCGCCTTTTTTAACTGCGCAAATCGCGTCCGTCTAAAGTATAATATTGCACAATTTCCGCATGCAAGTGACCGCCCACTTCTAGGCAGTCTGATAAGTACTTGAAAATTCTAAGAGATGGCATTAGTATTCACTAATGTGAACCATTTTCGTCGAGCTTGATCCTTCAAATGACGCCTGTCAAAACCTCAGCCATCTATGATTACGCATTTACAAGTCACAGCACTAAGAAGCGACTAACCTCCGAGTTTTTTTTAATATGGAACAATCTGAGTTTCGAGTGTTGATCAAACACTACTATCTTCGCAAGAAAACGATATCCGAGACCAAGGCCAAGCTGGATAAGTATTACCCGGATTCTGCACCGTCGATTGGAACATTTCATAAGTGGTTTACCGAGTTTCGTTGTGGCCGTACGAGCACAGTTGATGCTGAACGATCTGGGCGCCCAAAAGAGGTCACTACACCAGAAAATGTCGAAAAAATCCAAGATATGATGTTGAATGATCCCAAAGTGAAATTGAGAGAGGTAGCTAATGCTGTAGGTATATCATTGGAACGTGTGGGCAATATCGCGCATTCAGTTTTGGGCATGAAGAAGCTCTGCGCGCGATGGGTGCCGCGTTTGCTCACAGTGGACCAAAAACGAATTCGTGTGACAACTTCCCTGCAGAATTTAGCATTATTTTCGCGTAAGCCGACCGAGTTTTTGCGCCGATTCATAACCATGGATGAAACCTGGATACACTACTACACTCCTGAGTCAACGCAACAGGCAAAACAGTGGGTTCCACCGGGCTCTGCATCCACATGCGGCAGTCAATGTTTTCTCGAAACTCACGTGCCGTACGTTTGCTGGCTTTTTTTTCAAAAAATGACTGGCACTGTCACACAGTGAGCAAAACTGTATCCGTGGACAAATACATTTTAATTATACACTACTTATCCGATTGAAACGTTTTTTTTTAAATTAAATATTTTTAGATTTTAAAAGATTCTTGTGCTTAGAGTTTTTTTCTTTAATTTTTTAAAAATTGGTGATTTCGGTGACAACAATGAAGAAAATTAGTTTTTTCTTAACATTTTCCTAGTGCCATTCATTTTGAGACATTCAGATTGATCAAAGAAACTCTTTAAACAGTGTTACAACTATATGGGTATAATTTCCAATTGGTTAAAATAATTTAGAAAAAAATTTTATTTCGTGACACACTAATTAATGTAGAAAAGACATTTTATGTGATTGCCAATGTTTATCTCATTTTAATTAATCGATTTTGTATAAAACGTGAAAGAAAGAAATGTTCCATGACCATTAATAAAAATAGATTTTTTTGTAATTGTTCATACAATATTTATATAGAAATTTACAGCTTAGCGACTTTTCAATGTCTAAGCACAATTGTTGAACTTTTACTGTCGTGATATTTTCATTTACGACAAAACAATCTTTATTCAGAGCTTTTTAAATATTAATTTTGATTTTTATTGGACCGTTCAAACAATGAGAACGAAATCTTTTTCTGAAAATAGTTGTCACGAAAATTTCGGAAGAATTTTTGTCGCTCTTTCTCAATGCCGATTGTGTAATTTGAAAAACTCAGTCAAGATAAAGTTATATTTTCTACAAAAAAGTTCAATTTTCAAATGAGACAGATTTTTCAATCATTAAGGAAAGAAATCTCATCCTACATTAACAAATCACTTAAATTCGAAAATAAATAAATAAATAAATTTGAAGAGTAATAGTAGATATTTTTAACGTATTGGGGAGTAATTTAAACAATTTTTATTTGTTTAAAAAATCTTTTCTCTTCGAAATCATAAAAAATTAATTTTGTTCTCTGGAACAAACGACATAATTAAAAATGGTTGAAAGTAATTGTTACAGGATATTTAGTAATTATCCAAACAACTTTTTTGTTTTAATGGTTTTCCCTGTAAACCGTGAACAATTATTATTTTTTGTAATAAATGACAAAACTAACCGACGTTTATAATAATATTTTGTTCTAAAGGAAGTTTTTCAATTATTTGAACAAATAATAATCATTCACTTGTGCCTTTTAACAGTAAAAAAATCATATTTTATTGAAGAAAAGCATCGCTTTTTCTATTTGAAAACTACTATATTGCATTTCTTAGGAAATTTTCTGGGCACGATAAAAGTAGTTTGAGGGTGTCGTCATTAAAATTTATTAGGTGGAAACAGTTCCATAAATATTTCTTAAGAGTTTACTATACTTCAATTCACATAAATTTTACAAGTTCCTTTTTTTTCTTCATCCATATTTTCCTATTGAAAACCAAAAGTCAAATTTTTAAATGTATATATTTTGACAACCCACGTTTTCGTCTTAAAAAATATGGAAAATCTTTCAGGTGCAAAGTTTTAAAGTGAAGTGTTTCATATTAAAGGATCAATATTTGAAATAAAAGTCAAATTTTTAATAGGACGATATCAGACTTTCAATTGCGATCTTCATAATAAATTGTACAACATTCATGATGAGTTGACACATTTTATGATTTGTAAAAACAAATTTAACAAACAAATGCATTATTCGGACATCTGTGTACGGAAAAATTCGTTTTTTTCGATTTCAGTAACAAGACACACGTATTCTTATGGATTTTGGGGCGCTGAATTCAAATTCGGTATCAAAAATCACCCATCACGTCATGGTTGAGCCATAACCTCCAAAAATGACGAAAAATCGTGCACTGAGGCAAATAAATTTCAAAATAATGCCAGTGATGCAAATTTTCACTTCAAAAATATGTCGACAACTATGAAGGATCAACCGTCGCTTGATATCAACTTATTTAACATAACTTGACCCAGCAGAACCTGACCTCACCTAACCTGAATTAACAGAAATTTATTGAACTACACGTAAAGCTCTGGAAGCATGTTTTCCCAGTAGCAAATGTGTGCTGCATCGAATAGATCAACTCGAGCCTAACCTAGAAATAAATCTAAGCTAACCTAACCTAACCTAACCTCACGTAACACAATTAAACTAATTGTGTTGTCCCGTTGTGTTTGCGGTACCGTTTGAATCAGCTTGGACTTAACCTGCAAAGAGGTAAAACCTATCCTAACCTAAAAAAACCTAACCTAACTTAACTTCACGTAACACAATTAAACTCCTTGTGTTGACCCGTTGTGTTTGCGGTACCGTTTCATTCAGCTTCGGCTTAACCTACATAGAGGTTTAACCTATCCTAACCTAACAAAATCTGACCTAACCTAACCTAGCCGAATGAAATTCAACCACACGTGTAGCTATGTAAGCGTACGGTTATCAGTCTTAAATGTGTGCTATATTTAATAGGTTAACTCGATCTTAACCTACAAATGAAGAAAAAAGGACACGTTATAGCAGGCAGAAAATAGACTGAAATAGGTCTATAAATCAATTTAATTACAATAAAAAGCAAGATAAAATGTAAACACAAAAGATAGTGAATTTTATTGTGTTACAACGGGAACACTTAAGTTAAGTTGTGTTGCGTTAAGCAAAATTTCGTTAGGTTCTGTTAAGTTAGATTTATATGTAGGTTAAGGTCGACTTAACCTATTAAATATAGCACACATTTAAGACTGAGAACCGTACGCTTACACAGCTACACGTGTGGTTGAATTTCATTCGGCTAGGTTAGGTCAGGTCAGGTTTTGTTAGGTTAGGATAGGTTAAACCTCTAAGTAGATTAAGCCGAAGCTGAATGAAACGGTACCGCAAACACAACGGGACAACACAATGAGTTTAATTGTGTTTCATAAAGTTAGGTTAGGTTAGGCTAGGTTAGATTTATTTCTAGGTTAGGCTCGAATTGACCCATTCGATGTAGCACACATTTGCTACTGGGAAAACATGCTTCCAGACCTTTACGTGTAGTTCAATAAATTTCTGTTAATTCAGGTTAGGTGAGGTCAGGTTCTGTTGGGTAAAGTTATGTTAAATAAGTTGATATCAGGCAAGGGTTGATCCTTCACAGTTGTCGACATGTTTTTGAAGTGAAAATTTGCATCATTGGCATTATTTTGAAATTTATTTGCCTCAGTGCATGATTTTTCGTCACTTTTGGAGGTTATGGCTCAACCATGACGTGGTGGGTGATTTTTGATACCGAATTTGAATTCAGCGCCCCAAAATTCATAGGAATACGTGTTTCTTGTTACCAGATGCGCACACTTATTTTTTTCTGTGTGGCTGTGTAATCGTCCAAATATTCGATCTCTGGTTTTTAACGGATCTTGACGTTTCGGCACTCACAGAATCCAAAAATCATAAAATTTCATTGGTGTCTGTGTGTCTGTCTGCCTGTATGTATGTCTGTATGTCTGTATATCTGTATGTCTGTATGTATGGTTAGCTGAATGTTATAGCCACGCTAACTTTTGAAGGATTTGTCAATCGAGTCCGCATTTGATACACTTCTGGAGGTACCCAAAACGAAGGCTAACTTCGTAAATTAGACATTTCGAACCAAAATTAAAAAATTGGGAGCATTTTCAAAATTTTCACTTTTTTTTTAAATCTTAAAAATTTTAGTCGCAGTTTTTTATAAACGGGTGAAAGACTTGCAAATTATCTAAATAAAATTGTTTATTTTTATAAAAATTAGAAGAGTTATATACTTTTCAAAAATTTGAAAATTTTTAAAATATATAAAAAATCGTTTTTTTCATAGATACAAAAATCTCATTTAAAATGCTCACTTGATGCCAAATATATTTCAAAACTTTTCTAACCGATTCTTTCGATTAGCCCAAAATTAAAAAATTATAGCATTTTCAAAATTTTCAAATTTCTTTTTCTTCATATTATAAAAATTTTTGTCCAACTTTCTTAGTAATGGGTGAAAAACTTGCAAATTATTCAAATAAAATCTTTAATTTTCATGAAAATTAGAAAAGTTATATACTTTTCAAAATTTTGAAAATTTAAAAAAAATAGAAAAAATTATTTTTTTCATAGATCCAAAAATTTCATTCCAAATTTTACACTAGATACTAAATATATTTCAAAAATATTCCAGTCGAATTGTTTGATTAGCCCATAATTAAAAAAATTAGAGCCTGTATAACCTAACTGTTAAGCGCGAAGCGCGATTATCGCAATGAGAATGTAATTTTCAAGGCCGTAGGTACTTTGCGAACCTTCTTCAAAGAAAAATTAAAAAAAGTATTCAGCTTAACTTAAGAAAATGAAAAATGATTAAACAATCACAGCACGGCCCTATTAGGATTAGGAAAAATAAAATGTGAAAATTATTTTGCAATATCAGAATAAGCAGTACCAGGCCAAGGTACACACATCAAAATTGTAATAGACATTTGATATAATAGTTTCCAACATAGAATGTAGAAAATTTCGCATTGTGGTCTGTGCACAAATCTGGAGAATAATGCAAAGACCGAGCGCGGAGCTCGAGGTAAATACATTACCGAGCGCGGAGCGCGCAATAAATATATTATCGAGCGCGAAGCGCGAGAACTAACAGTCGCGCGCCCTGGATGCGCTTAAACTAGCGAGCGAAACGTGCTGCGCGCGAGGCGCGCTTTGAGAATGTGCCCGCGAAGCGGGCGGATTTTTTTATATTTTTTCAAGAACAAATTTGATTTAAAAAATGCATTATTCGAGCATCCATTGATGGAAAATTGATTTTTTTCGATATCCTAATGAAAACTGTTGACATAGAAAAAAACGAATTTTTTGTAGACAAATTCCTGAATCATGCATTTGTTTATCTAATTTCTTCCCAAGAATATTAAAAATTATCAACTTATTATTAATGTTGCTGAAATTCCCATCAAGTTCCCATCTAAAAAGACTGGCATTGAAAAAACCGGATTTTTCTGCCGACAAATGCTCGAATAATGCATTTGCTTATTAAATTTGTTAAAAATATCATAAAGTTAATAAGAAAATTATGAATTTTTCTGCAAATATCATAAAGTTCCGTATTAAAAAAATGCACTTAGAAAAAAAAAAACTTTCTGTCGAGTAATGCTTGATTACTCTATTTGTTCATCAAATTTCTTGCAATATAACTAACGCAAAAGTATGGAAAATCACAAAAAACATTTTTTCAACAATTAATTTTATAATAAAAAATGTTGTTGTTTACTAATATATATTTGTTTGCTTATTCATAAAAAATTGAAAATCTAATTGAAAAATCAGGCTCGACAACTACCTTAGAAATCTTAACAGCTTTTTTTCAAATTTATTTGTTCAAATCGCTCAATATTTGTGGGCTGTACGTCACTGAGGTAGGGATTTAATTTAGGAGTTGAAGAAAAGGTAAGGCTAATGTTTCGACTGTGTGTGCTATGTTTAAATCGTAAAAATAAAATTGGAAATGAGTAAATTCAGTTTTTGAAAAACCGGCAGAATTTGCAGTAAAATGTTAAATAACAAATTTTTTTAAAGAATGCGTTTTTTTTTTAAACTACAATGAAACTACGTCTGTTTTAATGTCAATGCATGTTATGAATTGTAATAATAATATAGGAAATATCTCGATACTAGAATTACTAATCCCCTACCATTCTCTAATGGTTCACTTTTCACTAATCAAATCTGAAAAATTTCACAAGTAATTAGTTAAATTTGACCAATTTTGATTTAAAGAGCAAAAATGCTTAATAACTTCAATATGCTTTTTTAAGCACTAAATTTGATACTTACCCCTCGTGCCTGATTAGGAAAATATATTTTTTTGAAATTTGTTTATTAATAATAAGCAAAAAATAAAAAAAAGTTACTTTCGTGATATTTTCTGGTAAGGTAAGCCATAATCTATTCAGAGCCTTATGAACAATTTATGTTTGATAAATCTCATATTTATCAGGATGAGAACTAAAAAAAAAATCAATATTTGTTTAACAATACATGCATTTAGCTAAAGATTAATCTTTTTTGTAGTGAATGTATTTTTGTGCGTTGAAATTCATTTCATTGGTTAAAAATTATTTTGTTTTTATTAAGCATTAGTTTTTTTACTTACAATTTAACTACTCTGTTTCTTATCGAAAAATTATCTTTTTTAGAGACATGTAATACCACTAGTTGAAAATTCATCTGTTTATATAAAAATCCATTTTGTGTAAAACTTGTCTTTCTTAATTAAAAAATTTATTTTTTGGGTTTAAAATTCATTTCAAAATTTAAAATTTGTGAAAATGCCTCTGCTAGCTTTACAAATGAACCCGGTTTGGTTAAGAATTCAAATGTTTCGTTAAAAAATCTGATTATTGGTTTAATTTGACACTTTTTGTCATTAATTTTTTTCTTCAAACGTTCATCATTTATATTACAAATTTAACTATTTTGTTAAAAATTTCTTTTTTAAACTAGTATTTTACTTTTTTTGGTCACTAATTCACTTCTTTGGTTGAAAATGTAGCTACTAGGCTGAAACTTCTCACAATAATCCAAATTTATTTCACAATAAATTGATTTTGCTGAAAATTAATCTTTTTTTGTAAAATCAAATATTTATGGTGGAAAACTAGTTTTTTGCGTGGAAAATTCATTTGTTTAGTTAACAATTATTTTATTTTTATTAAATATTATTTTTTTATCTGAAAATGTAACTATTCGTTTTCTTATCGAAAATTCTCTATTTTAAGAAGACATTTAACCTTACTGGCCGAAAAATTCATCTGTTTGTTTAATAATCTATTTTACAGAAAACCGGAATTTTTTAGTAAAAAAATTATCTTTTGGCTTGGAAATTCATTCGAAAATTCAAAAAAATTTTGTATGAAAATTGACTTTTTCAATGAAAATTACTTTTTTAATCAGAAAATTTAAATATTTAATTTTTAACGTCAATTTTCCACTCTCTGTTTGAAAAAGTATTTCGTTGGTTGAAGATTCTCCATCTTAGATCAATTTTCGGAAATTCGATTTTTTTTCTTCTAAAAATTCGAAGTTTTGGATGCAATTTTTTTCCTGTCATGATTAAACTTTTTTTAAGGTGGAAAATAACTATTTCAATAAAAGTTCCTTTTTTGCTCTAACAATGATTCAGTATCTATTTTTTAAAGAAAAAGCCATTTCAATTTTTTTTTCCAGGAATCTCAAAAATTTTTTTAAATTATCTTCAAGCTTTTTAAAATTCGTTAAAAGCTTAAAAATTATTTTTGTAAATCATCAAAAATTTATGTGGCAAAAGTATCAATTTTCAAAATTTTATGAAATTTAAAAAAAAGATTTTAAATATTCTCTTAAAATTAATTTTTTGAAAATGGGAAGTCAGTTTAAATTTCTTCTATAATTCAAAAAAAATTTCAATTGAAGTGAAAACTTTCAAAATCTTTAAAAATCTTAGTTCCAAGTATTCAAAAATAAACATTTTTCAAACCTTATCTAAAAAACAGGTTTTGAAATCTTTACCACTTTTATCTTGATGCTTATGTTTTTATGTATTTAACTATCCGGTTAGGGTTATTAAATATTGATACCTATAAGTATGTATAGCGGTGAAAATGTTAAAAATTTGCCAGTCAACGTTTACGGATTCTTTTGTTTAAAAATGAAGATCATTATTCAGACTCTACTTCCTTTATTCTCGTTTCTTCTCAATTGTAGTGGTAAGTTTACCCAGTAAAATGTAAAATTTCTCCAATTTCCATGAAAACCTCGAAATATGTTTGGAAAATATTCTAAATTAAAATGCTTAGATCTAAGAAATTTTCTATTTTTGTTTTTCATCCGATTTTACATTTTTTCACTTTCAAGCTCGAAAGTGTTTAATTTTTAATGCAATTATTAAAAATTTTACCATTATTAAATAACGAATCCTTGGAAATTTATATTAATATAAATTAATTAATGATTTTTAAATTTGTATTGTACATCAAAATTTAAAAATAAAATATAATTGATTGTATAAAATGATTCGGCATCAGTTCAAGATTTGAACTGTTGCAGTAGAAAAGTCTCAACCAAATGTAAACGCACTGTTGATCCTTTATAAAACTATTTTTCATTTTAAAATAAATTTTGAATAATATATTTATGATTAAAGGCTTTTATTTAATTTCAGACTAAAATATTCAATTTTTAAACCACAGATTTTTAAATTCTTCAATTAAGGAAAAGAACAATCACTTAATATTTATAAATATCTGACTATACATTTAAAATCGGCAATTATAAATAAAATACTCAAAACTAAACTAGAAAAACTTAAATTTAAACATTACGATTTTAATTGTTAGGTTGAAAAAAACTAATTCTTCTGAAATTCTTCACAAAATTTTGGTGCAAAGATTCCTTGGCTTCATTTTTAACCTAATGTAGATTTTGACAGGTACGAACAAAAAATTCAGAAGCCTTCCAAGAGTTTTAACAGACTTCAAAAGAATAATAACATTTTTTAAAATTGCTAGGAAAATTGAAAATCATTTTTGTTTTAAAAATTATTTGAAATTCAAATAATTTTAAAAAATATTTAGAATTTATAAAAAACTTTTGATAATATTTTAAAATTTGAAAAAATTTGAAACGACATTAAATTGTTTCGAAATCTTGAAATAAAATCTCGAAGCATTTTAAGGATTTTAAAACTTTGAAAAATAGAAATATCTTAACTTTAATGCAAACAGGGAATTTTCAATCTTTTATTTTCAAATTTATAGTTGCAATTGGAATTTATCTAGAATAATAACCGAGAATTCTCAAATTTTAACAAATTCTGAAGTTGTACTCAAAATTTTCGGAAAGTAAAAAAATTCTGAATTGGAACAGGAAATTTTTTTAAAGAATTATAATTTTCAGTTGAAGCAGGTAATTTTCAAATTTTTACCAATTCTGGGTTGAAATTGTAACATTAGATAAATTCGATATAAAAAAATTATAATTTTTCTTGGAATAGGGAATGTTAAAAATGAAATAAATTCTGAGCTGGATAGGAAATTTTTGATTAGAATGAATTCGCATTCTAAGTTGAAACGGGATATTTTCGAGAAAAGTTAAAATTATGAATTGGAACAAGTAATTTTACAAAAATTCGAATTTTAATTTGAAACGGACAATTTTTAAAAAGTATTTAAATTCCTGATTTGAACAAGGAATCTTCAATTTTTAACAAATTCTAAGTTGAAACTGGAATTTATCCAGAAGAATAAGAATTCACGAATGAAAATTGAATTTTTCAAACAAAATGATTGTTCTGTGTTGAGACGAGGTATTTTCGAAAAAGTTTAAATTTTACAAAAAAAATTCTAATTCTTACATTTAGTTGAAGTGAAAAATTTTCAAAAAGAATTAAGATTCCGGATTTAAATAGGGAATTTTCGAATTATAGCCAATTCTAAAGTAACTTGAACTGCATTTACTTTAGCATAGTGCAGTTGGAAAGTGCCAGTAGCTTACATTTTATACGTGTACATTACTGAGCCTTATAGAATTTAAAATTGTTGAATGAAGCAACTTTTAAAATTCAATTTTCAAAGTTTAAAATTCAAGAGTTTCACTTTGAATGCTTTCATTTGCAGTTCAGTTTTTATAATTTCGAATCGAACAAATTCTATATTTATTGTTCAATTTTTTAAACTTTATTGAATGTGAAAAATGTTTGCGACCTGGGAAAATTTACAAAAACATTCACAAAGAATATCAGGTTGTTTTTTTGCTTTCGTTAAAAAAATTGACTTTATGTCCTTCGGAAAACCCCAGTCGTTTTGTTAAATTGAAACCGTTTTTAAATTTTTCGTCGACTCACTAAAGAAAACAAGAAAACCTATTAGAATCATAAGATGGTAAAAAACATCTTAAAAAAGATCGTTTTGTTTTGAAAAAAGAAAAACCTTCAAATAAGTATAAATTCCCATAAAAAAAACCTTTTTTCAAATCGAAAAAATGCGTATTGTTTAATTTTCTCTGAAAAACTAAATATTTCATTCCCGAGATAATCTGCGACTTCTGAGTTTTTTAAAATTAAAATTTAGTTTTTCAACTGAAAGATCAGTTATTAAATTTTTGGTTAAAAATAGAACCAAATTAAATTTTTTTTTAGCAGAAATTGTAATATTTCAACTAGAACTATTTCAAGTAGAAAAAGGTGAAAAATTTATCATGTAGAAAAATTGAAAATTGATTTGAATTTCAAATTGTCGATAGAAAAGTGAAAAAAGTCAAATGAAAAATTTCAACGCTAATAATTAATTACTACCACATTTTAATTTCTATGATAATTTAATGACCAAAATTGCTATGGTTAAATTTTCACTAAAAATTTTAATTTTGAATGCAAAAAGATATTTTGGTACAAAGCTGATGAATTTTAGGGCTAAATCTTTAATAGCAAAATGAAGGTAAAGTCATTGATCCCATAAAAGACATTGTACTGCAGAAAATTATGCGTATATCAAAAAAATTCTTGTACCTTTAATAAGTAAACAGTGTTCACTATTTAAATTTTTTTGTTAAAATATATGTTTTCGCATTGAGAATCCTCTTTGGTTAAAAATTTAACTATTTTAGAAATTCGTTTTTTTATTGAAAATTTAAGTTTCTGCGTAAAAACTTTAGTTCTCGTAAAAAAAAAAACATATTTTAATATTGAAAAGTCAACCGAAAATCTTTTTTAGATGAAAATTCACCTTTTTTACTTTTTAGTTTAAAAATTCATCTATTTTTTTAATATTTGCTTCTTTCTTGAATACAAATTCAACTATTTGGATGAAAATTCAATAATTTTCTCAAAATGTTTGAAAACTTTTCTATTGATAATTTACCTGTTTTGTTGAAAATACAACTATTTCGTAGAAAACTTACTTTTTGCTAAAAACTCATACTTTGGAATTGAAGAGTTCACTGAAATATTTTTCGGATGAAAATTCAACTATTTCTTATTTTTTGAATTGGTCCTTTTTATTGGAAAATTCAACTTTTCTGTTTGAAAATTTTGGTTGAACCACTTTCTAAGGAAATTATTTTTTTGTTGAAGATTTATATTTTACTTTAAAATCCATCTCTTTTATACAATAAATAAATTTCCGGAATTATATTAAATTTTTTGGTAATTTTTGGTAATATTACGGGGAATTTATTGTATTTAAAATTTATGGTAATTAAAATTATAGTAATTTATGATAATTTGTTATAAATTGCCTAAAATTCAATTTAAAAATGCCTATAAATTTTCAAAAACGTATGGCAATTTTCAGTGAATTTTGCTAATATTACAGGTAAATATGGTAACTAACACTAAATAACCAAAAATTCAATGTTTAAAATTTTTTAAAATGTCTGGAAATTTTCTGATAATTTATGTTAATATTAAAGGTAATTTCTGGTAAGAACTAAATTGCAAAAGTTCAATTTAAAAATGTCTGTAAATTTCCCGAAATTTTCGGCAATTCCTAGTAACTTTACAACGTAATATTATAGCTTACTATATATTAAGAAAAATGTCACTTTAAAATTGTTCACAAGTTTCCAGGAATTTAGACAATTTTGTGGTAATTTGTGGCAATATTACAGGTTATTTATGGAAACTTACAATAAATTATCTAAAATTAAATTAAAAAATTTCTGTAAGTTTGCGGAAATTTTAAGACATTTACGGAGGTTTTTGGTAATTTACCATGATTTGAACAATTATATATGGTAACTTTTCATAAATTTCCGCAAAGTTTTATTACCTCCAATAAAAATTTTCTTACAGTTCTTACGGTGAGTAGGCTGATTATTGTAAAATGCGATCTAATAAATATATAATTTTCATTATTCACCTTTGACGTCGCATTTTACTCCCTAGGTAGTAAAAAGAAGAGCTTTAGACCCGCTTCATGGTCGCTTCTGGTTGCTCTTCATCTCTTGAATTATATAATTTGCTTAAATTCTCTGAAAAAGAGGGAAGAAAAATGAGAAGGCAACCAACTAAATCTTCTTCCTCCTCTTTTTCATTTCTTTTCTATTTTTATTATTATCAAATAATAATAAAAAAACATTCGTCAATAATAATCACTAACATTTCGGCACTCATACAACAAGAAAAATTGGACAAGCTAGGAATAGAAAGAAAACCACGATGCTCTCTCCCTAATGCCTCAGAATCAAGTAACTTTTGAGCAGACAGGAACAGCAACGAAACCTTGATGCTCTCTCCTTGATACCTGAATATTGAGTTACTTGATTTTCAGTTATCAGGGAGAGAGCATTGCGGTTTCGTTGCTGTTCCTACCTTCTCAAATTTTTCTCGTATGTGTGCCTAAGCGTTAGTGATTATTGTTGACAAATGTTTTTTGATTGTGGTTTGATAATAATAAAAATGAAAAGAATGAAGGAATAAAAAATAGAAGGAAGGAGATTTAGTTGGCTGCCTTCTCATTTTTCTTTCCCTTTTTTTTATTCTTGTCCAAAAAGTACAAGAAGTCAACTGAAATCTTTTTTCAGTATAAATATTGAATCTTTATTGAAAAAAATACAACGGTTTAGTTAAAAAATAAACTTTTCACTCGAAAATTTATTTCTTGTTAAAATTCATATTTTTGTTTACAACAATCAATTGAAATCTTTTGGAATACAAATTTAATACTTATTTTGACACTAAAACAAAATTTTAAATGATTTGTTTTAATAGAAATTCCATCTTTCTTACAAGGAAGGTACCCGAGGTGTACCTCACCGATTTTCTTGAAATTGTGATATGTTATAGAACATCAAAAAATATTCGACACGTATTTTTTTATACGTGCCCATAAGTCCATTTAAGGGGTGAAACCCACCCTTGAAGTTCACCCCTCAAAACACATTTTTTTTAATTTCTTGAATTCAATTCGTAATTTTTTACTGGAACAAAGTGGGTAACACTTGTTATTGAAAAGCACATATTTATGCATTATTTTTAGTCATCAGACTCGCGACCCCCGTTTTTTATCAATGAAAAATTATATTTGATGGTCATTTTTTTCACTATACACATTCCAAAATCTGTTGAATCTTGACAAAATTAATTGTTTTATGCACAATAATCAAAAATAAAGTTGACCTGTTCCGGCATTTAAAAAAAAAATCCCTTGAGGGGGCGAGCTACCCCTAACATTTATACTGTTATATTTCGTTATTCCATTACTATATCATGGTGTAAAACTCTTGGATACTATTAAAATTGTTAAGTAAAGTTGATTTAGTTTGAAATTTTCTGAAATCAGCCCTTACAAAGGAATTCATCCCTAAAATTCAATCACAAGTATTCTTTTTTCATTACTTCAAAATACCCTTGGACTATTCAGTGGCGTAAAACGTATAATAATTTTAGTTAACATCCTTGGTATTGAATTAGAATTCTTTACCCCACTAATGTATCAACCCCTATTTTTCAATAAAAAAATGACACCCTTTTCAATAT
>NC_046657.1:127627904-127642022 GCF_010883055.1 Belonocnema kinseyi | reverse complement strand
ATATAGGTTTTTGAGGTTGCTCATTAAGAATATGAAGTCAGATTTTGAAAATTCAATATGGCGGACCCAATATGGCGGACATAAAATTTTATAAGTGATCGCGGGGTTAAGGAAATCGGCTTATGGGTGTCTGAGGTTATATGAACATGTAACAAGCTGTAATAGACATAGTTTTGCCCTGGGCATCGGAAGCCGACTGAAAATTATCTAATACAAATTTATTGATTCTTCCAATTTTTTCTTTATAAGTGCCTCCTTTATTCAAAGTATGCGCCCATCGTCTCAACTGTGTAATTGATTGGACTTTTCGAAATCTATGCTGCACAGGTTGCAGAGCGAGATTTTTCGTAACTCCTCTTCTCCAATAGTCCACAGCTTTTCGTTTGTAATCCCAAGATAGATCTTCTGTATCCGCTGTACATACTAGTCCGTGTTCATCAACATCCGCTGACCAGATTCTGTCAATATCTTCAACAATATGCATTTCAGTATCCTTGAATGGCTCTTGTAAAGCTAATGTAGATTCCACAATGAATTCTGGATCCTCAAAGTTATTTATACAATCAAGTAATAGTTTTTCTATATTATCCTTCAAAGCAATTTCATCTTTAGTAATGGGACTTTCTTGTATATTCATAGCTTGAAAAGATAATAATAATAATTGTATAACATTTATAGGATTGATAGTCATTTTCCCAATACCTAAAAATAATAATTATTATTTGTTTTTTACACGGTGAAATCCGAAGCGCATTAATTTGAATATTTTTTTACAAAGTCAGGCAATAATTTTTAATATCATTTAAATGATAGTTGTTCATCTCCGGAGATCAAGAAAGAGTTTATTTAATAAACTTCAAAAAATTCAAAGAATTCCACTTTCAACCAGAAAAGATGAAAAAAATCGCTTTAAATTACTGAAATTAATTGCAAATTCTTTTGAATGTATTAAAATATCCTAAAAGATTTAAAATCCGTTAAAGTCTCTTGAAAATTCCGTGAGATTAAAAAAGAACCTTAAGTATTTCAGATCCTTTAAAATGTCAGATTAAATTATTGAAATCAATTGAGAAGTCCTTGGACTCTATTAAAATATCATAAGATATATCAAATCCTTTAAAATCTCATATTAAATTACTCTAATCAATTGAACAGCCCTTGGAACCTTTTAAAATACTCCGAAATATTTCAAAACCTTTAAAATCTTTTAAAGCCCCTTGACATCTTTTGAAGATTTCTGAAATACTTTGGAATTTTTTTAAATAACCCTGCTTAAGATAATAAAATTCTTTGAAATTCCTTTAAATTATAAAAATGAATTGAAAATTCCTTGACATCTTTTTAAAATTCCTTACATATTTAAAATCCTTTAAAATCATTATCAATTTTTTCAAACATTTTCAAAGCTCTTGAAAATTCCTTGAAATTTTGAAAATACACTGAAATATTTCAAATCTTTTAAAATCTCATACCACATTATCAAAATCGATTGAAAATGTCTTCGAATCTATTGAAATATCCTAAAATATATCAAATCTTTCAAGATTTTATTTTAAATCACCTTAGTCAATTGGAAATTCCTTGGAACATTTTTAAATACATCTAAATATTGCAATTCCGTCAAAATATTTCGACTTACCTTGAACTTTTTTAAAAGATATTTACAGTTATTTGTAATTTTTTAAATAACATTTCTAAAATTTCCCATTTTTTCTAAATTTAAATCTGAAACTTTAAAAGATTTCAAAAAATTTTAAAAGATTTTAAAGGATTTTAAATATTTGAGGTTGTTTTAAAAGATGTTAGGTACTTTTAATTTATTTCTATAATTTAAAAGAATTTCAAAGAATTAAAAAAGTTTCCGAAGGGTCATTTTTAAAAATTCCAAACTAATTTAGAAATCTTAAAAAAACATTCGAGGTATTTCAAAAGATTTTTAAGGATTTGAGAAATTCCAGAGATTTTTTAAAGATTCCCAGGAATTTTCTATTGATAACGGAAATTTAATATGAGATTTTCAAGGATTTCAAATATTCCCGTGTATTTTCAAAATATCAAGATATTTCCAAGAGCTTAAAAAAGTTTTAAGAGATTTCAAAAGATTTTTATGGATTTTAAATATTTCAAAACGTTTCAGAAGATGTTAATGAATTTTCAATTTATTTTCATCACTTAAAGGAACCTCAAAGATTTAAAAAAAATTTTAAAGGGTTATTTTAAAGCATTCTAAATTACTTTAGAAATCTTAAAAGAAAGTTCTCGGTATTTCAAAAGATTTTTAAGGATTTGAGAAATTCCAGAGAATTTTTAAAGATTCCCAGGAATTTTCAATTGATAACAGAAATTTAATATGAGATTTTCAAGGATTTTAAATATTCCCGGGTATTTTTAAAATATCAAGATATTTCCAAGAGCTTCAAAAAATGTTGAGAGATTTCAAAAAATTTTTATCGATTTTAAATATTTGAAAACGTTTCAAAAGATGTTAATGAATTTTCAATTTATTTTCATCACTTAAAGGAACTTCAAAGATATAAAAATAATTTTAAAAAGTGATTTTAAAGCATTCTAAAGTACTTTAGAAATCTTGAAAAAAAGTTCTAGGTATTTCAGAAGATTTTTGAGGATTTAAAAAATTTCAAAACATTCCATGGAATTTCCATCTACTTTTAAAAATTTAAACCGATTTCATAGAATTTTGACGATTTTTTTCATATTTTCTGGTTGAAAGTGGAACTACATTGTAAGAGATTGTATTACAGCGACTTCATAAGATAATTTGTTCATAATAGTGTTCTCTACCATTTTTGTTGGAAAGATTGTTCCCTACGACCTGACATTGTCATGGAAAATAAAATCCAAAAACTTTTTGACTTTTTCAAAAACCCCAAGGACCGGGACCCCAAAACTTTAGATTCGTCTTATAAATATTCACCACTAAAGAATTATGAAGCAAAATAGCTTCGATTATCCCCCCCCCCCCCCAAAAAAATTTTACAGTGTTCCTTTTTCAATTCAAATGACACTCTGGTTTTGTATATTATTTTTTATTATTTCAATTCACATTCAATTGCTTTAAATTCTTCGGAGTTCTTTAAATTATTTCTATTATTTTGAATACTTTTAAGCTCCTTGACATTTTTCATATTTCTGAGAATTTTCTTAATTTCCTAAAATCCTGAAATTCTTCCAATTTTGTGTATTGCCACACTGGACTAAATTGATTGACTGCAAATACTTTGAATTTTGTGAATTCCGTGAAGATGGTGAAATCTGATTTTCTAAATTCTATGAATTATGTAAAATGCTAGGATTATCTTAAATCCGTTAATGCTGTGAATTTCTTGCATTTTATGAATTTTCTAAACACTATAAAATCCGTAGATTGCCTGCATTGTGCGATTTGTATGAAATCTTTCAATTTATTAAAATCCTTGAATTCTTCGAATTTCACGAATTCTCCTTATATTTTTAATTCCCTGAATTCCTGTAGTTGTTCAATTCCTTTAATTACATGAATTAGTTGAATTCTCTGAGATTCTTAAACTTTTTTAATTCTTTGAATTACAGTAAAACTCTTCTATAGCGTCGATTTTGGGGCTAACGGTGAGTGGGGACTAACTTATTATAGCCCGCTCCTACCTGCAGCGCGACGTCAATTCTCGGAAGGACTGGAGAAGGGGGGCTATTAAAGGGTCTCACTTTATTTCAGTTCGTTTAATTTTCTAAATTCATTTACAATTTTGAATTCCCCAAATTATCTGATACCCTTTAATTCTTTGAAGTCCATGAATTCTCTATATTCCGCGGGTTCAAACTGACTCGTTTGAACCGATAAAACGCATTGGAGGAATTGAGCACATACGCCCCTAAGCAACAAGATGCTTCAGTTGATCTTCTGATAATCGCAAATATTTATTTTCTTTTTTTCAGAACTATATGCAGCGGATGGTACTGGCAACAATCCCAATCAGCAATATAAAAACTTAACTGGCCTATCTAACCCATACATCCAAAATAACCCATCCTTGCCACATGGTGGTCAACCTGCGCTTCAAAATCCTAACCTAGTTATGTCCCTACATCAACACCAAAATACTATGGATTATCATGACCCACGTCCTTACCAATTTCTTTCCCTACATGATCACCAGTCTAATGTGGGACATCCAGATACAACGTTCTCACCTAGCCACTTGCCTCCACCTGACCCGCGTCCCTTATACGACCCAATCGTTCTCCCAAGTAACCCATCCAGGCCAACTGACCCTCGACCAACTTATACTATCCCGTATTTAAACAAGTTAATTGGGATTTGGCAAAATCTTGGCCATGAAACGTACCATGCTCAGCTTATAGGCCGTAATATTTATCCAGACGACACGTATAAGAAGGAACACACGTATATAACCCGTGGTATATTTGAGAACGGCTTTTATGTTCTCGTGTACATAAATGAACACAGTGAAGTTATAGGAGCTACTCTTCCACCGGACACAGCAGGTACAAATGAATTTGGTATAAGAGTGTTTAAGAGTCTCGTGATGTCAACATTTTAAAGTGAAAAAAGTTAAATTTTCAAAAGTATGGGCTTATGTAGAATGTCAAAAGGAAACTTTTTTCTAGATACACTTTTACTCTGATGAACATTTTTAATAATAAAATTAAAATCTGCCCGCTTTGCGGGTACATTCTCATCGCTCGCTGTGCTTGCGGCTCGCGAGTTTGAGCGCGCCTATTGGTTCTCGCGCTTAGCGTTTGACGATGTATTTATTTCGCCCTTCTCGCTCGATTACCCACAATTATGCATAGAATTCTTAAAGCTGAAGGTCAAAGCATCAACAACAGTAATTTGATGATTGTGTATTCTCTTTTGCTAAAGCTCCTTCGGCGTTAAGGAACATGTCCTTCTCACGTATCTCTTGCTTCACACTTCAGTTTGTCCCTGAAATTTTATGTCAGTTCTATTAATGTATATTATTAAAATTCATAAGAAGCATTTGTGTTAAAACAGACGTAGTTCTATAGTCTCGTTTAGAAAATGATGCGCATTCCTTAAAAAAATTGTTGGTTAATAACAGTTTATTGCATTTTCTGTCGTTTAATAAACCAAATATGCTCATTTCCAATGTTATTTTTACGATTTAAATGTTACAGATACGGTCTAAACAGCACTGTTACTGTTTTAAACTTCTTCATTATATTCCTAACCTCAGTAACACAGACTTTCTCAATTGAATTTTTATCGCATCGTGTTCTACATCGCAGTTGTGGGGCCCTCTTGCTTAATCTCAGTACCACGAAATTTCAAATAATAATAGAAGAGGGGGGGGGGGGGGGGTAGTTTTAGGTATTTTATAGCGTTTGTATTTAACAGTGTTTTATGCATAAAAAATTTAATGGTTCAAAAAACTACAGACAAGACAACAAAAATAAAACTCAACAGTTGTGATGTATTTTGTATAGTTTGACCGCAAAATTTAATGGTTGATTTTTCATTATTTTCTTATGCTATCTAAATTTAAATTTTCGTTTTCTGGAAAAGAGTCAAAAAGTTGTTATAATAATCTTGTAGGACATATAAATAACAACAATTTTCTTTCTCTGACTTTTCTTCATTATCGTGTGTAATTTGGGTTAAAATGTTCATTTTCGTGTTTTTGTTAGATTATTGTAAATATTACAATTGAGGTCATTTTTTTGTTATAAAAACAGTTATTAGGGGAAATTGATCGCCTTTTTTAATATCATGGATATCCGTCAACGAGATTTGAATCTTGAAAGGAGTGGTCTCAAAAATGTCCAAAATGCGCCCACTTTTTGAACTTTTATCCAAATTAGCAGGCTAATGAACTTGATCTTTAGTTCAGGAAATTTAAAAATATACCAACGACCAATCCAATCTTTTAATTTTTTCGAAAGCTATCGTGCTAACAAACCAAAAATCTACTGACTAGCAGACAAATGGACAAGCAAATACATTAATAAAAATCTGTTTTTCAGATTCAGGGGGTTTCTAAACGTGGACATTTGACAAAAACTGCAAAGACAAATTTCACATTAATTTGACACCTTCTTTGATGAGGATGTAAAAAAAAAATTTTATCCAAATTCCATTACTTTTTAATCTGATGATAGTATTATTATATGTCAATTATCGTTAAAACTGTTTAAAATGTGGTATAAACACGCAGTATACTCTAGCGATGTCCACAAAATTAAGAAAAAAATTAAACTTTTCTCTTGTTTAAAAATAATTTATTGCAATTTGAGACTGGTCTGTAACCGTGAGGAATTTGCAGATAAATTCCTTACATAGTGAGAAATAAATGCCTCGATATAAGTTTTTTCAACTTTTAACTTTGATAAATGCTTTTGGCCGCAGAAATTAGAAAAAATATAAATCGAGATTATAAAATAAGTATTATAAATTTTATTAAGAAAAGCACAACATTTTAAATCTGAATAAAATAGAATCGAAAGATTTAAAATTGTAGCAGTACCAACAAATTAGAAAATTGCAATTCTAAGGAACCCAATAAAATTAAGAAATGATTCTGTTCTTAACTTTTTGCTAGTTTGCCGGTAGCTGTAACCAAAAAATTACTACTAGCAAATGTTATGAAAAAGAATTCGTTTCAACAGATACTCAGACGTTTTGAAAAGATTTGGAAATAATTTAAATCTCAACAATTTTAATAGCTTTCAAGAGAATGAGAACATTTCTTAAGATTGGTAGCAAAATTTCAAATGAGTTTTTATATTAAAAAATGTATTTTAATAGTATATTCAAGAGGATTTAGAGATATCCTTAAAGATTCCCCAAGTTGCCAAAAAAGCATCTAGAAGAATTTTATGTCAAATCTTTTTGAGAATTATAAAAGGTTTCAAAACAAACAGTGATTTTCTTAGGATGCCTAGAAAAATAGGAAATGATTTTTTATTAAATTTTTCCATAAAATTCCAAGTAATTTTAATAAAGGTGTCTAAAGACGCCGAAGAGAATCTGAATGACTTTAAGGTAATTTTGTAATTTTTAAAGAAGTTTTCACGTTGTATGTAAAATTTGTGTCATTTTAAAATAAAATTAGGAATTGGAGAAACTGTAAAGAGATCAAAAATAATTTAAAACTTAAAAAGGTTTCTGAAAATCTTCAAAAATATTTTTGAATTTTTAGATGAATCTCAGAAAAGTTGCACTTATAGAACTTGAAAAACAAAATAATAATATTTATTCTATCGGTCTCTTGAATTATATACTTTTAAAATTTTAAACAAGTTGTTTTCATTTAAACGCTTGACAATTTAAGAGTATAAAATGTTTTTACATTCTCATCAGAGAAGTTATTAGATTTGTGTAGGATTTGCCCCCCCCCCCAGTTTTTGTCGAAAGTCCACGTTTTGAGACCCCTTAAATCCAAAAAACAGGGTTTCACGAATATTTATGTCTGCCTGTCTGTTTATGAGCACGATGACTTTTGAAAAAATCATTGTATTAGATTTGCCTATGGTACACTCTTTTAGTGTCCTAAAATAAAGGTCAAGTTTGTTAGCCAACCATTTTGGATAAAAGTTCAAAAAATGAGCGCATTTTGAATCTTTTTTAAAATACTTTTTTCAAACTTCAGAAATTTTCTGTACGGATGTGTATCGTATTTAAAAAGTTGAACAATTTATTCTAAAGACTTTTTTCATTAAACCAAAAATTACCGGGGTTATAGAATTTACAAAATTGCAAAAAGCACACGAAAATGCACTTTTTCAGCCTAATGAAAGACGATTTAAAAAAAGGTAACAAAAAAGTGTGATTTTTAAATGCCCTACGATTATCATAAAAACTTTTTGAATTTTCTTGAAAAATAAAAAATTTCAATTTTAACAGCATACAAGATAATGGAAAATCCAAACAGTACATTTTTTCTCGAAATAATTTCACAGTATTTCAAGGATTTTCAAATATGTAAATGCATTTTCTAAAATAGAAAAACATATAAAATATATATAATATGGAAGTTAAAAGCGGTAAGGCTGCTCAGTAGACCGATATGTGATGAGAATGTGTTCGTTAAAGCCGAAGGAGCTTTAACAAAAGAGAACTCACAATCACCAAATTACTGTTGTCGATGTATTCACCATTAGTTTAAAAATGTGTGTGTGAAATGCGAGAACCAACAGTCGCGCGCGTCGGACAGATTTTGTTTATCTTTCCATATTTTAAATTATTTCAGTTATTTTTTTAAAACATCGAAATACCTTTTAAATGGATTTTAATTTTTCCTAAACTACTTTGAAAATCCTAGAACAAAAGTTGGTTCGTAACTTTCCAGATTCTTTTTTAAAAATTATGCGAATAATTTGAAAGCTTTCAAAACATTATCTCCAAGTTATGTTTACAAGATAAACGTAATACTCAATTTCCTAAGAAATCTCGAAAAAGTTTTATTTTGAAACTTTTTATACAATTCTTAAAAAGCTTATAATTTCATTATATTTTTATGGGTCAAAGACTTATTATATATGGATATGTATATATCTACTGTATAGAAAGCTTTTGAGAGAAGCTTTCCAATTTTAACATAATAATAATAACAATAACACCTTGTGTAAAATGAATGTTTTATAAGTCAATATAAATCACGAAAAGCTTGGGAAATTATTTTCTGCATTTTCGATTGCATTTCCTCTTATTGCATACAGGTATCTCAATTTTTAAAGAAATAATGGGCAACGAGAAGAATAGTCTATAATGTCCTCAAATTTGAGGCATTAAACTAAGGCAAATTTAACGCTCCTTATTCCTTTATCTACTAATATTTCACTATTTACTTTGAAACGATTGTTTTATTTTCTCTGCTTTAATTAAGAATTGTTGAAACTTTTATCTCGAGATTGTTTTATTTTTTATTTTTATATAATCGCAAATCTCTCTTTTCTCAGATCGACTTATTCCGTACAAAGTTAGATTCTTCATTACTTGCTACTCAAGAGTTTTTATCGTGCACCTCGAAAGAAGTAACTTCGACGTGGAATCACTGAACCTTAAAGGAACTGAGCTTAAGGTTGACGAAAATCCTATGAAGAAAAACTTCAATAACATTATAGAAGAAAGGCATTCTATCGGCGGTATAAACTTTTATGTTACCGTACAAAAAGAGCCAAAAATCTTGGTTTATAGAGGTTATCTTGCCCGGGATGTGCCCTCCACAGACGACACTAAACCCATTAATCCTGATGACCCTCCACCTAAGCCTAAGGGTAAGAGGCGCCGCACTAAAAACACCAAGATTCAGTGATTGTTCAAACATACTTCATAAAGAAACAAGCATATTGTTTATTATACAATAGATTATGTAGGGTTAATGTTTTAAATATTTCTGACGTAAAATGTTTACAAATCTGCTAATCGCTAATGAATAATTATAGTTAGATAAGTTTTATTTCAAACAACTGTTTGTCAGCGCAATCTGATTAAAAAAATTAAAGTTAGGTTATTGATAAATGTAACAGTATGACTTGTAACTTAATTAATAAGGTTTTTAGTAACTAATAATATTAGTAATAATACTAACTATAATAATCATAAATGCGTAAAACAATAATAAATTTAAAAAAGAATAAATGGTCATATATAAATTACGTAAGATGTTTTTTTACATTTTGACGCCCCCCCTCTTCCCCATACACACACAATCTTACTAAGATTTGTATCAACTGAAGAAAGGAACATACCTATAGATATATAAAAGTTAATTTTTCGGCCGCTGGTCTTGATAAATTGACTTACTTACACTTCCATTTTTTACAGAATTTCCTTTCAACTAGCACCTAATACTTATCTACTATTTAAAATATTTACAGTTTTCTTACACCTACTTCCTCTCATATTTATAATCTTTCCTCCTCCATTTCTCTTCCTCCTTCCATCTCTTCTTCTCCATCTTACACAACACCCGCTTCACCCATGCTACTGCCCTTTTTTCCTCCAACCTGTGCTCAACTTTTGCAGCCCGCTTCCCGCACAATTCACACATTCTCTTCTCTCTAGAAAGCCAGAACCTATTAAAATCCTCCATGCTACCGCATCTCACTCCAGCTATAAGTTCCTGAATTCCTTGCTCTCCTTTCTTACACAAATATTGCGCTCTCTCCCTTAGAATAATCCACACATAGTTCTTGTTAAACATGGACTCTCTAATTCTCTCCTCTCCTTCTGCCTTCCCTTTCTCCATGCCGTTCTTTTGAATCAACTCTTATTTCTTCTTTCCTTTCTCATGCACCCTTCTCATTTCATCCATGTGCAATTCATTCGTTCTAAAATACCTTTCCCTTTCCACCTCCATCTTCGCGTCCCTACGACTGTTCTTCTTCTCCCATTAACACTCCCTAATCAGCTTACTTCCCCCCTCTTCCAGAAATTTCTCCTCATATTTACACGCTCGACTCCCGGTTACAATCCCTGTGTCTCCTGTGTCCTATTTACCTCGCCACATACCTTACACCCCAACACCTCCACTCCGTAAACTAAGAAACTCATTACTAGTGAATCAAACAATTTCATTCTCCTTACAAAATCATCTGCGATTAACCTTTTACCCAGCCCCCACACCTGCCTCATCAGCACATTTTCCCTTCTTACCCTCTCTTTTATATCACCATCCACTCCCCCATTCCTCCGAAACAGGAAGCCCAGGTACACAAACTCTTTTACCTCCTGTACCGCTTTTCCCTTTCACTTCCACTCCCCTCCCCTATCTCTCCCACCTCCCTTCCTGAACACCATAACATTCGACTTGTCCGCATTTAACTCTAGCCTATTTTTGTCCAAGTATCTTCTCAACCTCTTCATCATCTAACGAACATATCTATATAAACAAAACGTATATAAACAAAAAAGTAGTCACCATTCGACCATTCAAATTATTGTCCATCTCTACCCATTACTATGGGCCATCTTGTCTTTTGGATCTATCTACGAATCGACTCATTTTTTGGCATCTTCATAAGAAGGGAATCGTTGCTCAGAGATAACATAAGTTATGGATCAGACTCAGATTACCGTCTTAAGGTAGTAGTCTTAAGGTAGTAGTCGCACGAGAAATAACTTAATAGGCTACGAAAGCAAATCAAACATTTTTTTTTTGCAAATTGAAGCTAACTAAGTTCTTAAAAGATCCCATGAGGCCGATTTAAAAATAAAATGTCGTTTATTCATACAATTATTTCAAAATGATAGATGTTAGTGTTCAGTCAATAAATAAACATTCGTAAAAATTAAGTAATAGTTTATTATCAATTTAAAAAGTTCTTATTAACAATTGCATTGTCATAAATATTGGTAGTTAATTTTTGTGTCTGCCTTTACTCTCATCTTCCTTTATGCGTTGGCTCACCGCTTTCCCAGTTGCTCCAATATAGACTCTGCTGCAAGAGCGATCGATTTTATATACTCCCAGATCACTTAGAGGTACCGTTTTATCTTTAATATTATTTTAAAGTTGTCCTATTTTCGCACGCGCTTCAAATATGGTTTAAATCTTGTGTTTCTTTAATATTCTTCCTGTTTGTTCTGTGACACCTTGAATGTAGGGTAGGTCTTTGGTTTCTTTTCTCTCTTTCTTATATAGGTTATGTTGACTTGTTTCTTTGAGTGTATCTTCTTATTGCTTTATCAATTTGTTTTCTGTCTAATTATTCTGTATAATAAATTTTTAACGTTTTGTTAATCCTTTTTTATGATATCTTTATCTGTTATGGAGACAGCTTTATACTCAAAGGAGTTGATGACCGATTGTTCTTCAGATGAGTCCTGGCGCGATGAGGCACACAGGTATCTGCTTGTATGTTTGGGGTTTCTCGTAAACTTCATATCCTAATATGTTATCAGATCTTTTTTAAACTAGTACTAACAAGAAATGCAATTTTTCTTTTTGTTCAATTTCCATGGTGAACTGGACATTAGGATTTAATCGATTGGTAAAAAAGGAATACTTGTGTAGTTGGTCTAGTCCATTTCTTTAGATGATAAAAATGTCATCAACTTAACTGAACCAAATTTCCTCTTTGAGCTTGGATTGATTGAAGATTTTAGTTTTCAAATGTTCTGTAAAGATGTTAGCTATTACAGCTGAGATTCGAGATCCCACTACTGCTCCTGAGGTTTGTTCGTAGACATTGTTATCAAAAGAGAAGTAAGTATAGTTGGAACAATGTTCTATCGAAGGTGTGAGATTGTAAAGGTTGTCTGGATAGGATTCAATATTCTCAAAAGTATTACATATTGATATTCGTTGATGTCCTACATCGTACTTGATTTGCTTTTCGGTGAAAGCTATTGTGGATTCCAAATTACTGATGATTTCTTCTTACGGATTTTGGTATTTTTGCATAGAGCAAAATTTGTTTGCACTGGAAATGTGCAAACGCACTGTACCAGTTAACAATAACCATTGTTATACATAATTCTCGTGATAGAATATTCAAATTTAAGGTTTTATCCAATTTTAATTTTTCTAAATCGCTGGAATGGCAACTGATATTCCCAAAAAATTTATCTTTGATAATATTTAGTGAAAAATAACAACTTCAATGTTTATAAAAAATTTAGATAAAGAAGTTTCAAATGTGTTTTATAAAGTACTCGTATATTTGAAAAATCACTGAACATTGTTTTTCTTAGTGCGCTTTTTCTTATGCTTAGGCTGAGGCTCAGGCGTAGTGGGTTTAGTGGAGTCCTCAGAGAATACATTTGGGTTAAGAAGACCTCTTATAACTTTGAATTTTGGCTCTTTTTTATGGAAACGCAAAAGTTTATGCCGCCAATAAATTTCGACTCTTCTTCAGTACCAATGAGGTATTGACTAATCGGATCATCTGGAAGCTCATCATCATCTTCTATCAGTTGCAATGATGACACCTTCAATGTATTCCTATTGAGGTACACCACAAAAATTCTTTTATAACAGGTAATGTAGAATCTAGTTTTGTACACCTGAAGTTTGTCTGAAAAAAATTATGTTCGATTATATAAAGATCAAAAAGCAAACTCCAAATACAAAAGTCAACAATTTCTAATTGAAGCAGAGAACATAAAACAATCGTTTTAAAGTGAATATTGACAGAAATGGAAGAATATTCTAGCACAGAAAAAACTATAACTTTCATTAGAACCTATTTTTTGTTCTTAATGTGGTACAGCAAAAATGAACTTCCATTTTTGAAAAGGAATCCAGAATGATAAACAAGTTCTTAAACACGTAAGGCACAATGTTGCAGCTGAGCAATATTCACTGTTTTCGATTTTTCTAAGTTTTAGATAACAGTCTCAAAATTAAAAAAAAATCAATGCGTGCATTCGATCAAAGTAATCTGTTCCGCATTTCGGAAGGTAGGTCTTAGCTATTTGATACTCAATAGCACATGACTAACATCTTTCTCGTAAACGGCCAAACGGATATTAACAAGTATAATGTCAAAATTTTTATTTAGAAATCTCTATTATATAAATATGCTTTTTAATTGACAAAACTGAATTTGTTAATAAAAAATCGATTTATTTTTGAACAATCTGACAATTTTTTAATTCATAAAAAATTGTTGATCTCACGTTGTTCTGCTTTACTTTTGAAGAAAATAGCAACCTTAACTAGTGACTTTAACTTGAATAAATCTGTTATCAATATCTATGATAAGAAATAAATCGTATTTCTTCCAGCGTTTCCCTCCGAAAGAAATGTTGAACAACGTGAAATAAAAAATGGTTTTCAAGTCAAAAAATCTTAAATTGCTTATTAACAAATTCATTTTTGTAAACACAAAAGCATATTTCTATAATAAAAATTCACAAATAAACATCTTGGCGTCTCCTAATATCCGTTTAGCTGTTTATGAGGAAAGTGTTAATCATGTTAAAACATTTTAATTTTCTTTTTAATTATTTTTAGAAGAAAAAGAAATTTCGCTACCAGTACTTCATTATATATCTTTCAACACGAGAGCTATAACTAGATCAACTAAAGAGATAGGGAAAAAATATTTTCAAATGCTAAGTGAGCAGAAAGTTCCAAAGTTCATATTCACTTTGAAATGGGGAAAATATAAATTTTATGTTAATATAAGTTT
>NC_046657.1:127618076-127627804 GCF_010883055.1 Belonocnema kinseyi | reverse complement strand
CTTATTTTACATTTCTAGAAACCTTTTGAAATCTATTGAAAATTTTTTTTAAGAATAATTCTGAACTTCAAACCTAATTTCAAACCTAATGTCACTAATTAAATCATGTTGTAAAATGCAAAATTCTAAAAAAAACTTTTAATTATCATGTTCATGGAATTCAAACATTTAATTTGATTTAATATCGATTGATTTAAAAACAAGGTGTAATTTTAAATATTTACAACTCAAAAAAAGTTTAATTAATAAAGTTAATCTTTAGTTTAAGAACGTGGTATTTACCAAATTTTGAAGACTATTAAGTGTAAAACTTTCTTTTATAGTACTTTACGGGTGCTTTTCAAATTTCTGAGCCAAAAAGATCGAAATCTTCCATTTTGAAAAACTCTTAGTCTATAATAATTTACAAAAATTGTTTTCTGTGTAATTAGGAAAATTTAACCAGTAATTGAAACTAAAAAAACGTATACACTAGAATAAAAAATAAAACATGTTTTCTTATTTCAAAATTAACGCCAAAGCTATTCAGTTTTTACTTTTAAATTTGTTCGGAAATCACGGAGCCAATTGTTGCTCATTCTTTGCACATGCGCACGAAGTTTGAGATCGCTGCTGAAGCTTTAATAAACAAACCTCTCTAAAAGGAGAATTAAAAGATAAATCTTTTTCCTATTTGAAGTATTTTTCGGAAAAATATTTTTAATAACAAAATTCAAAACATGAATAAAATTCCCGAATGCATCATATTTTTTAGTATGCTGCCTGATATTAATTAATGCTCACAAGGCTATTGTTGGCAAATTATATTCTTTCTAATCAAACATACAGTTTTGTCAATTTTCTATGAGTCGATCTGAAACTGTCTCGCTGGAAGTTTTTCAACTTTCAGCTCCCCTTGATACTTTTTTGTCGCTGAAACTAAAAAAAAACATGGTAAGCGACCGGTCTTAATTTGAAAATCATTATTATTAAACGAGAGGCAACTTTAATTCTTGTTTTGATCGTACTTGCATAGCCAGAGTGTTCTGCTTGTTTATACCATATTTCACAGTTTAAAAAATATTTGATATATAGACATATTAATATCTTGATACAAAATTCGTGAATTGCAGTGAAAACTTATTTCACTTTTTAAATTTTATTATTAAAAATATTCATCGGGGAAAAAATACAAGTAGAAAAAAAGGTCCATTGTTGTTAATCTCCGTAATCTTATATTTTTAAAAATGTAACTTTCTGAACATTAATATTTAAATATCAAGAGACGCTTGGACAACACTTTTTTAGCACCATTGTCCTCTTATTGCATCTGGTGCCTTAATTCTTTCTTTAGATTGTTCGCACAACAAAAACTTATGCCACATTAATTTATACCTACTACGTCTGGTGGAAGCGTAGCTCCTACACTGAAATTTTTTTGAAAAAGCAGCTGTCTTCTTAGTGTCAACGCAGCGCCACCACGACGCTTGGTGCAGTGGCCAGATCACATTTAAGTAAGCTATAGTACCAAACGTGCGAGCACACCTTTTCCCGTGTGTTGGGAACGCAGCAGTCCCACAAAAGAGAATGAAATGACTCCACAAGTATAAACTATATGTATAACTCCGCACGAAACTCGGCGTGAGGATTCTGTGCTCCAGCCTAAAGATAGCGTTACTGTACCAATACTGTTGGGACTACAGCTGTTCCAATGTGGGAACACAGCGTTCCCAATATGAGAAAGGATATGTACCAAGTTGCAGGCGAGCAGCGCGCGACGCATTTGGTGTTTCAGCTCCACCGCAAGCAGCTCGCCTAAAAAAATTTCAGTGTATAACTTCACTATTTTCATTTATGTATATGACAATACGAAAGTCCTTTCCAAATATACCACGGTTTATAAACATGTGTTGTTCTTTATTCACTTTATCTGGATAAATATTTAAACCTACAAGCTGAACGTGGTATACTCTATTAAGATGATTTCGCCAAATCCCAATTACCCTGTTTAAATACTTGAAAGTAGAAGTTGGTTCAGGATCACCTGGGAGGCGTGAGTTACTTGGGATAGTTGGGATAGGATACTGGTTACTAAAATTGTGAGAAGATTGGCCACTATGTAGCAAAGACGGGTTCTTTACGAAAACTAAGTTAGGATTTTTCTGGACAAATGCGTAATGATATTCCACAGTAGATTGGTGATCATGCAGGGTAAGATGTTGGTGAGGATTTAAATGAGAAGATTGGCCATCATGTCGAACGGATGGGTTATGCGAGCTAATTAAGTCAGGGTTTTTCTGAGAAAGTGGGTGATGATATCCCACAGTAGCTTGATGCTCACGTAGGGTAAGATATTGGTTAGGTTTTCGAGAAAAGGTTGGGCAATATATGGCAAGGATGGGCTTTGTGTGAGGAATGGGATATTTAGAAGGAATGGGTTATGTAGGCTACTTAAATTATTGCTGATAGCTGATTGATATTGCTGATTAGTATTGCTGCGATCTTTGCCAGTAGCTAGATAAGGATAGTGGTATCTACGTGGGGTAAAGGATTGTCCACCATATTGCCTAGACGGTCCTTCTCTTAAAGCATGTAGTTCTTCAAAAAAAATTAAGATTCGTGATTCTCAAAATATTAACAAAATGGTTTTGAGGGCATAATGGCGTATTTTCTCAATTTTGGAAAAGCGTTTCATGAGTCTAAACTTATCATTTTGACCTAAATCATTGTACCACATCCATGTCTAATATTTTTTTAAGTGAATACTTCTGTAGCTGGTTCTTTTTACAATTGACCAAAAATGAATAATGCTACGAATGCACACTTTTCTGTGTAAGCCCCCTATTTTTTTTGACGCGCCGTTCTACTAAAATAGTGATTTGCCTATATTTTCTTGTATAAGGACACATCTTTTGCGATTTGATAGAAGTTAGTAAACGCTCAAAATGAATTGCATGTGTTTTATCTTCTTATGATAATGATAAGGTAATAGTTTTATGTGAAATTTCACTCCGTCGATTTTTAGTCTGTAGTCAGGATGAGATTGAATTAAAAATTGGCAGACTTTATCCATCGATTACGCTAAATAAGAACTCCAAAGTACTTCCTTCTCTAAAAAAAGGTGAATGCGTTAAAGTTGGACAGCCTTTTGTATCTTCCTTAAAATTCGAGTTTCTGTACTTTGGCGTTTATCTCTAGAGAGACTTTATCAATGTACAAATTAAACACTGAACAATTCAATATATCAGACAGAATTAGTAATTAGTATTATGATGTTTAATCAATTATTTATAATTATTTTTAATACGATTGAACTTCTCTATTGTCTCGCTTCCAGATCTGTTCTCCCCCCCTCCCCTCCTTAACCGAAGTTTGGTGGGACTGCCATTATTGTAACTAGACTCTCCATCATTAGACGAATCACTACTTAATTTGGGCATGATTACGACTCACAATTGCTGACACATAACACCTGTTGAGTGAACTTCTGTGTTGACCCTTCAACCTCACAGGCTCGTGCTTGTAGGTGCACAAATATCTAATGAAGTCAGATATCTACAAACTAGTGTAAGCAAAGTACTTACACATTTTAACCATATTATACCACATTAACTGACAACCTTTTTACATTTCTTGCGAGAAGCCTTCAAGACATTTAAAGCTTTATTGGCTGAAATTATAGATGAGACTTTAAAAAATAATTTGATTGAATTCAAGATTTTTTCTACAACTTTTCAAGGTAATGCCGCAAGTTGAAGTCGAGATACCGAATTCGTGAAATTCTTACTTTCATTTAAAAATTTTGTACGTGGTCCTTTCCACGGAAAACAAATCTGGTTAGCCCAAAAATAGGTCTATTAGAGGTAGCTTGAAGCTTCATTGAATCAGTTTTTGAACTTTCATTTTGAAAAAATATTTTAATAAAAATCTAGTGACTTTGTCTCATAGTGATAAAGTTTTATCAGCATGTCAGAGATTGTGCCCTAAAAACAGTAAGGAAATTTTGGTTGCAGATGATAGAATTTGGCGATAATTTACAGAAAGTTACTATATCAAATTACCTTCAATTAATAAAAATTCACGGAAATTTATGAACATTTTTAAATTGATTTTTGGGTAATTTATCTTAAGTTACTATAAATTACCTGTGATATCACCATAAGTTACCTATAATATTTTTATTCTAAGGATTCAATCTGCAAGAGAGGAATGATTAAAAGGTGCTTGCTAAAATAGCTATGATTCTCCGTTCATTCTAGATAATTATCTAATAGAAAGAGATCCTTCAAAAGAGAAAGACCTTAAGCAAACGCGTTTAGTGAACAATTATATTTCTGCGTTGGTTTCCTATCTTAATAACTTTTGATTCAAGCATTTAAAATTAGGTTCCATGCATGTAGAATAATATCTATTTCAAGATATTATGTTTGTCTACATGGTTTTAAACTGTGAATATAAAAACTGTCCATCAAATAACACTTTTGTTATAAATTATTATTTGTTATAGGGTTACCTTGATGACTCCCATCTTCATGTCTCTGCTCAATAAGTGATATAAAAGGCCTCGTTCTGGACGATAACTGGGCTGATGATATGTCTGTGAAAAGACAAGAAAGATTCATGAATTTTCTAAAGTTAACAATTTAAGAAAGTTATTGTATCTAAAAAGTTGATTTACGATTGAAAAAATTACCGGTACTGATAAAAAGCGAATTTCAAGAACCGAGACTAGACTCTTGGTAAAAATATATATTTCGTGATATTCTAAGTTTAAAAGGAAAAATCACAAATATTTCACATTTTCTAAAGTAATATTGTGAACTCTCTCAGGGGTACCTTCCTGCACCCCATTAAACATTGGAAAAGGGAACCTATGTGATCTACAGATCTACTCTATTCTTGTGACTATTAACAGGAGTGCCTTTACGCCCCCTCCCCTGAGAAGTTGGATAGGAAAACCTGTTCGACCTACAATATTTGTGTGACCAGTTAGAGGTGCCCCTTCCCGATCTCTGATGAAATATTAAAAAGGGGAATCTACGTGACTTACATTATTTCTGTAACCAGTCACACGGTGTCGTATGAAACGACATATGAAACGTTTGCGATTTTCCATCAACAACTTCGAATACCGTCGACCTTCTCATTAGTACCGCGATCGGGTTCCTCCGCCATTCTGACGCTCTCGAGCGTGCACGATTTTCGGAAGGCCGAACTTTGGGAGAGTAGAGGAAAGCGCAGGAGTGGGGCTAAAGCCCGAGCTCAGATTAGGATTAACGGCACTATTGAGAATATTATAGAACAAATATTTTTTTCATAATTATTTGTAACAATATCTCATAACAGATACTTTTTTAAAATTTAATTCCACACCTCACATTCTTCGAAGGTTACAAAAATATAGTCACTCTAGAAAATTTCACCAAGCTTGGAAATCTTTAATGCTCATCTTTTACGAAGAGTTAGCTTTTTGAATTTTTTAATCCTCTAATTCATTGCCTATTTATTTTTTGATCACTTAATTTTAACGTATTAAAACTTTTGTATGAAATTATTTTTAAAAACTTCTGGAAAAAACTCTTTTTGGTTACAAATATCAAAGAATGTGTTTCTTTGGAGAGTGCAAACACTACAAGTGTAAGGTAAAATTGCAAACATGGTATTGGAATGACGAAATTGCAAAACAAGTATTATAAGTTTTGTAAATCGTGAAGTCACCGTCCAGCACTCCAATACATTAGTTGAAATTCAAGGAAGTCACGAAATTTATGGAATTAAAGGAATTCCATTAATTCCATACATTCCGGGAATTCCCTGATTCTATTAAATTTTATTCATTAATTAAATGTCATGAATTCCTTGAATTTCGTGTATTCCATAAATTTCACGATTTTCTTGAATTTCAGAGATGATTTAAATTTTGGGAATTGTATGGATTTCGTGAATTCCATGAATCTCACGAAAACCATGACTTCTGTGATTTCATTAATTCCGTAAATTCCATGAATTCCGTAAATTCCATGAATTCCTTGAATTCTGTGAAATTCATGAATATTGTGATTTCCATGAATTCCATGAATTTTCGAATTCTATAAACAGCGTGAAGGTCATTAATTCCGTAAAATTTGAAATATTATCAATATTTTCAGTTCCGTAAATTCTTTGGATTTCATAGTGTTGTTTAATGCCGTGGATTCTTTGATTTACGTGATTTTTCTGGATTCTGTGAATTCCGTGAACTTCCTGGGCTTTATATGAATTCCTTGTATTCCGTAAATTCCATGAAATTCACGAATTCTTTAAATCCCATGAATTCCTTGAATGATATAAAGACGCGCCTCATATACGAGGGCTGTTTGATAAGTCAGCGACTTTTTGAATAAGAGACTTTTTTTCGGAAAACAAGCATTTTATTTCGTCAGAACTTTTGGACAGATTCGATGCTGATTTCAAGAAAAAACGACCGCATTTGTCGAAGAAAAAAGCGCTGTTGCCGTAAGACAATGCACGGGTGCACACGTGTGTAGTTGCGATGGCGAAAATCCATAAATTGGGCTACGAACTACTACCTCATTTAGCATATTCTCCAGATTTAGCCCCCTGCGATTATTTTGTGTTTCCAAATCTGAAGAAATGGCTGCGCGGTAAGAGATTTGGGTCGAAAGAAGAAGTCATCACTGTAATAAACGCTTATTTTGAGGGCCTTGGGAAAACCTATTATTTGAAAGGAATGAAAAAATTGGAAACACGATGGAATAAGTGTATCGAACTAAAAGGAGATTATGTTGAGAAATAAAACGCTTTTCGCCGAAAAAAATCTCTTATACAAATAGTCACTGACTTATCAAACAGCCCTCGTACTATACATTACAAAAGTTTTGGATCCATCCGAGAATTTTTGTTGCCAGGAATAAGTCTTCTGAGAAACGATTCAAATTCTTTAAATTTTTTGCTTCCATAGGTGTCGACTTACTGGCTACTGGACACTTATTATAAAATTCCAATACATGTGAGGTACAATACCAATACCAGAATTAGGAAACTACAAAATTATGTATTGTAGCGTTACCTTACATTTTGGAAATAAACTTCCAACACTTGTAGTGGAAGTTTACAAGAGAAATTTTTAACAGTTTATTTAAAAATATGCGCTTAACATACTCAATACGGTGAAAAATTACCACATGTCTGGACTAATATGACAATATTTTTTTATACCGAAAGTTATTGCTTTTATTGCTAATGTTGATACACGGCAATTGCCCTTTCTGTACGAAAGGTGCTACAAACCTTCCGTAAGAATCTATAATAGAGAATTTTGGATTATAAAATAAAATTAAGGGTTGTTAATAAATTTTTCTTTTCTATAAATTTCTGTAACAATTTCAGATCTTTGCAGAAATGAAAATGAAATATGCGCAATTTTTCATACTTTTTACGTAAAAATTACATAGAGATCATTAAACATTTATAAGGCAGTTATCTAGAGCTTGTATTCTTAAGGCATAAGATTATTCGCTCCATTTTCAGTTCTGACCATTTTTTGAATTGAAAATTTGGAAAAGCAAGCATTCTTTAAAAATAAGGACCCAAACTTTCGTTACCGTATTAAAAAAAAGCATAGGAAACATGTTTTTTATTGATTTTGGTAAAAGTATTTTTTTTTCACGGACCATGCATAAATAGCGTTACGAAATCAAATAAGTTAAAATCATGAATCGGAAAATCCCGAAAACGGGTCTCATACCCTGCCTAATTTTTTCCCCTTAGATATGCAAGAGCCTTAACTGTCGGTTAATATTCTGCTTTCTACGTGTAGATTGTCAAATATCAACTCTTTCAAATAAAGACAACCAAATTATACAAATAATATTAAAACTTAAAATCCTCAAGTATATTGTATGTCATATTTTACTAGAGAAGTGATAAAAAAAATGTACTTGTCATTTAATTCGTTATTTAATATTATAGTACTTTGTAATTTTTCGGATTTTAATTTTTTTAAATTTTGTGTTAGATTCTCAAATACGATTTTTTTAAAGTGTTTGAATGAAAATGTTTTTGCTTTTGAGCTCGCAACTTACGCAACGCAGACGACACTCGAAAACGCTAAAAGCGCTGGTCCCCGGGTCTCTAGAAACGGGAATGTTCAAATTCACAACATTAATTTTTGAAATATAGACCTCTGTATAATAACAAGGGAGATTATATTTACAAGTCTCATGTCCTAAAATTAGTTCTAAGAATAAAAATTAAAAGCTGAAGAACTTTATTATCAGAGGAGAGCAGGTCGAACGCTGCTACTCCGAAATGAATTCCGAAATCGACTGATCGCCAGCCGCCTAAAATATTTTGAAGTGCTTCTGGAGGACAGTGAAGATTTCGAAAAACCTAAGAAGATTTTAAAGGATTTCAGAGCACTTCATGATATTTCGGAGAACTTTTACGAATATTAAGGATTCTTCTGTGATTTTACGGACTTAACATATCTGAAGACTTATGAAATATTGTAACAGATTTTTAACGACTTCAAGAGATTTCAAAAGCAACAAGGCATTCCAAAGAACTTTGTAATATTTCCTTAAATTTCAAAGGAATTCAGTGCATTTCCAGGGCATATGCATACAACACAAACTATAACAGGATTTTAAACAATGTAAGGTACTTTTTAACGATTCCAAAGACATCCAAAGGAGGGTGGTGGAATTTGTATAATGTCCAACGATTCAAATCAATTTCAAAGAATTTCTGAAAATGTAAGGTATTTTTTAAGATCTTTAAGAATTTAAATGTTTTTAGGGCCCGATGTTAACATCTTTTTAGATTTCTAAGAATTCCAAATTATTTCAAGGTCTTGAATAGATAAAAAATTCTGTTAACGGTATCAAAGCCCTTTTAAATATTTAAAAGGGTTTTCCAGATTTGAATGTGATTGCAAGCAATTTAAAAAATATCACAGTAATTTTCAGACGTTTGTTTGCGGAAAGCTTATTTGTGCAGGAATGTTAGGCACACTATCCTGTATTAATTTTCTATATAATGATCTTCCATATCGAATTTCATATAATACAATCGGCGAAAAATGATAAAAACCTAATTTTAATAAAAAAATTATCTTCCTTTTCCAAGAATCGAGTGAAGGGTTATGGTCACGGTAAATTACGTCCCGCCATCGTTCACGCTGGGAGGTCAGAACCTTTGTACCCGAATCTCCAATACATTTCAATTTCAATTTAATTTTTAATTTAGAAAGGGAATCAAATGTACCTGCAAAATCAAGTTTGTCATAAAAGTTTTAAAAAGGAGAAAAAAATTGTAAAATTTTCAATGAAAATTCATAAAAAATTTAAGAAAAACGACTACCGCCAAAATCCCTTTCTTCGTTTTTATCGTTCTACTTTATCTTATGCAAACTTTAATTGCAGATTAAAAATTATTTATCTAAGTTCCTGGAAATAATTTTGTGTTGGTTTTATTAAAAAGTTTTAATACTTGTAAATGAAGAGCGGATTGGAGCTACTGTGACGTTAGTTCAACAGTTTAATAGGAGCTTTCAAACTTCAAAGTTTTCATACAAACCTAAACTTTTATTAAATTAAAAACTAGCGATTCAACGTGAAAATTGATTAGACCAAATTTTCTAAAATGAAAAAATTAATTGTGGGTCCGGATGCAATAAGGGCACATAAAATTTTTTCGTGCGAAAACGAAGTCCCCTGGAGGCTTTAGAAAAAATTTTCGAATTTTAA
>NC_046657.1:127605454-127617976 GCF_010883055.1 Belonocnema kinseyi | reverse complement strand
ATATATATCTTTTGAAAATTAAAATTCGAAAATTTTTTCTAAAGCCTCCAGGGGACTTCGTTTTCGCACGAAAAAATTTTATGTGCCCTTATTGCATCCGGAGCCACAATTCACCTTCATTTTCACAGTTCAAAATAAAAAAGATTTCCATTTTTAAATTTCAAAATCAAATTATTATGAAAATGGGTTCAAAATACAAATTACTTTTGAATAGGAAATTTTTTGTTCGAAAAATGTTCAAAAAAGTTCGAAATTCCAAGCTCAGTTAAAAAAAATTTGAAATGAAAAATCGGATAATTTTTTTAATGTTTAATAGTTTTAATTTCGGAATTTTGAACTTAGACGGTGAGTGCTAAATGCTCAACTTTCTCTACTATAAGTTTTTAATTTTGCAATTAAAATTGATTTGGTTAACTTTCGAAAAGTATAATTAATATTTTTAAAATGGTTAATTTCTGAACGATTCTAAGTACCGAAAGTAATCGAAATTCTAAAGGGTTTAGGTAAAAGAAGTGTTATTGATACAACACTTGGCGAATTTTTTTTTTAATTTAGATGAATTCCGTATTTGTTTAAATTTCATGTTTTTTAAGTATATTCTAATACCCTTCCTAGCTACTACTTTAGGAAAAATTAACTAAATGAACAAAAGGTACACAATTACCTGCAGGCGGCAAACGCTTTCTCGGCGTCACTTCGGATTTTAACTGGATTCAACACTTCATTTTAAATTTCTACCTCATTCGGCAGAGGGATATGTGAAGCAAGAAAAAGTCACAGAAAAACACCCACGTTTGAAAAAATGAATATAGTAAACATTTAGTGGAGATTTCAACTTGAAATAAAATTATTTTGGTAATACACAAATAATCTCTACTTCACTAGTTTTATAAAGAAAGAGTTTAAACAAAAACACGAAAGGTTTTTCACTAACACTTGTACCAAAATAGCCTAAAACTACACGTATTTTATTACAAACAACATTTAAAACTTTAAAATTCTAAAAAAAACTACTCCATTTTCAAAACACAGTGGTTCATGACTCGATATGGCTTCTGTCAGGGTCCGAACCAAACTCAAATTTAATAACTCACACTTAGAAAAAACTATTTAATTTTTTACAGCTTATTTATCTGGAGGACAAAATTTTTGACGCCCACCTTTGGCCACAGAACAGAAGTCTTTCTCCTTAAAGATTCAAAAAAAAGCTGCGTACTCAGAGTTCCTTTTCAAACAAGTATCTTTCGTCGATGGCCGACACGAGACTGATGCTCTTTCAGTTCTACCGCCTTTTTCTCCCCTCTTTGATTGTCTTCCCTCGACTTTCCCCTGCGCGTGCTGCCCTAAACGCTATATTAGAATGTGTTGCAACTGGCGGAAAAGACTTGACCGATTCCAGTGAGTGTAGAGCTGGCCGGCCAAGATGGCGGCAACTGAATTTTGACAGTCAGTTCCGTTTTATCTTCCCGGCCGCGTGTTCGAAGTCAGTAGTGGTCTAGACTCAGTGCGTGGAGTGAAACGGATGCGGGTAGGTAAAGGGCCAAGTGTTATTTTAGTTAGAATAGGATGACAGTGTTAATCCCTGCCGGATTTTTAAAAAGGAGCAGAACCCATACTCTGCAACCGAAAGCAGGGGGGGACGTCACGCATTTTCGTCCACATATTTTATATAGAGGTGGTTAAACCCACATAAATAAAATATTCTTTCATTCTTCCACATAATTACCTAAAATAGTGTTCAATAATATTCAATACAATACTTAAGTCTAATTTGAGTTCGTGCCGGCCATGAATTCACGTCGTAATGTTATTTAATTGTGAAAGTGATCTGGAGTGGGATCTATAACGTGTGGGTGGCCACAACGTGACAATAGATTTTTAATTTTTGAATATTTCCCATGTAAAACCACTTTTTATTTCGAACGTTATCTTAGAATAATAAGGTTTTGAAATTGTAGAACCTTATATTTTTTTATTTTGAATGGCAAGAATGAAGGTAATTTTTTTTTTATTTTCAAAAATGTGTCTGCTTTAGAAATTTTCCATTTAAAATTATTGAATTTTAAATTCTTTTAATTAGAAGTAATACAATTTACATCCATTTGAATTTTAAATTATTTTGTATTTCATAAATTCTCCTGTATTTCAATTTAAATATGAAATAATTTGATGTAAACACCCCGATTTTCAACTTCTTTCGAAAGAAATTGTTAAAATTAAAACATTTCAGTTTAAAGCATGAAATTTTTTCAATTTCAAATCAATAAATTTTAAAGGAATATATTCAAAAATAATACGCATGCTATATAAATAATATATTAATAATATATCTAATAATTGTTTTTTTATCACACGCGATCTTTTGTGAGAAATATTTGGTAGACCTAAAAAGGACCTTCTTGTTTTGAAATGTTTGACGAATAAGAATTTTTCGTCGTAGAAAACATTTGGTTTCCCTAAACAGGGATATATGGTTTTCCATTATCTGATTGTGGTGTGATGTCAGGAGTGTAAGTTGTCACTGCAAGCCGCATTACATCGTTTGAATTTCCGTCAATAATGCTCGATCTGGTCTTAGATCCTATGTTGTTCATTAAAGAAAACATGAATTGGCAACGGCAAGTAGTTCCATTTATAGACAGTATTCTCTGGAAGACGGTAATTAGATTTGGATATTTCGAAAATTCTTCCATATACGGTACTTCCAAGTTCATTAGCTGGTTCGTTAAATAGTTGTAAATGTGCTTGATAATGTCAAAATCTTGAAACCTTTCTTCAAAATCTTTTTTCAATTCTCTTAGAACTTGAAGATATCGATTTTCAACTTCTGGAGATAGCATCATGCTTGGCTGTTCCATAGCATGTTAAAAATTGTTGAACTCCTCTTCCGTGAACGACCTGCGTTGGATAGTGCTAATCCATATTTCAATCTTCTTTTTGAACTGGTTAATCCACTGAAGACAGATCAACACTGCAACATGCTGCGATTGCAACGTTTTATTCAAAAAGTTCATTTCTTTCAAAACATCCGCAAGAAATGCCAAGTCTAAAATCCATGCTGAATCATACAACTCGTCGCAGTGTTCATCGCGAGATTCTAGAAAAGCTATTATTTCTGGAACAAGTTTAAAAAAACAAAAGTCTACTTTACCAGCGCTCAACAACCTTACTTCGTTCAGTAACAATAAATCCGCGAATTCGGCTGAAGCATACTTAAGCAAAACCTTAAACAGTCGGTGATGTAATGCACGCACGCGAACTGAATTTATTACTTTTTTCACTACTTCAAACACCGTTTTTATGTTTAAAGTTTTCCCGCATAATACTTCTTGGTGTATTATGCAATGAAAAGATAAAAAACGCGGAAAGTTTGTGTCACGTAAAAATTGTCCAGCGAATCCTGTTATTATTTCCTTCATTAACGGAGCACCGTCCGTCGTTACCGCAACCAGTTTCTCCAGCGGGACTTCGCGTGCATAATTGCATTTTTTAGCGAAAGATAAACATCCAATCCAGTTTTTTTCTTTTTTCATGGAATCAGCTCTAGCAGCTCTTGTTGACCATTGCTATTTTCAAGTACGAAGCGAATCATCACAACTAACTGTACAGTATCAGACATATATGTCAATTCGTGCAACTGAATTGAAAAACAAACCCATTTTTTGAGGTCAATATTCAGTTGTTCGTGGACGTTATCTGTCATAACATTCACTCTTCTCGTGACTGTGGCAAGAGAAAGATGCCTGCTTTGCACAATGTACACGAATTCTCTTCGCATCTGGAAGCCACCTAGTAGCTGCTTGAATAATGACATTTTTGATCAAATCACCATCTGTGAAAAAATTCAAACCCTCGCAATTTGGAAAGAAATATCAAATTACCCTAAAGTACACTCGTGGGGATTAGGACTCACGATATCCATTTTTTACCTTCTTACAGTTGAGAATATTCAGATTTCCGTTGCTGTAGCTTTTCTGCGGGCAGTGCACTTCCCAACGGATGCGAATGATCAACTTCGGCCTGGCAGGAATCAAAATTTCTTTTGAGATTTCTCTTCTGATTTATCGAAATCTTTTTTCTACAAAGCAAGCAGTATCATGTTTCTTTATTAATTCCAATATGAAATATCCCTTCTTCCCACTCGTTTGAAAAACTCGTTTCTCAGTTTCTTTGATCTTTTTTCCGGTATTTTACCGCGTTGGTAACATCTTCAAAAACTGAGGATAAATTAGAACTGGAACTGCGGAACTTCGGAAACGAAATTGCTAGTCTGAATTCTCTCGCAAAATTGTTTACAGCAGTTAAAATAAGAAATGAAATATGCAGGTTGCGAAAGTGTGCTCAAATTAACTCGGGTTGAAAAATGTAAAACCAGGAAAAGTTCTAAAATGTTTGTTAATTTATATTGGTTATAATTTATTATCAAAAAATAATTATAAAGCATAATTTAAATTCTAGTAGAAACAATATTTATTGGCAAAATAAAAATGTCAAAAAATATTTCGTTCATTTGGACGTTCAGAACTTCAGGTACATGGTGAAAAACAGGATTCGAAGTAACATAAAAGAAACTGGATTTTCCCATTTTTCTCAAAAAAAAATATCGAACTGACATTACGGAAAATGTATTAGAAGACCATAAAGTACGTTTATGTACTTCACTTGAGTAGGAATTTCGATAAAAATTATTTTCAAAAAAATTAACTGAAACCATTTTTTGAAATAATCTCGAAATAATATGAATATAAGAACTTTTCTCATATTTAAAATATCTGCGAGATGTAAAAGAAGTACATAAACGTAATTTACTGTCGGCTCTTGCATTTTTCGAAGCTTAAAGCCGATATTTTACATGTAAAAAAAATTCTTAGGTTTAAATAATTTTAAGGTGCAAAGAAAATATGTCAAAAAAGACCCAGTTTTAATTTTTTTTAAATGATATAATCTGAAATTGGCAAAACAAGCGCACTTTATCTGCCAGAGGAGCGGCAGTAAAATAGCACTTTACTGTACTGCGACAAGCGACATGTAAAGTGACAGCAAGGAGAAAGAAGTGAGTGAGAGTTGAAAGAAAAGTGAAAGAAAAGATGGAAAAGAATTCATTTTAAATCTAAGTTTAACTACGAAATGTATTTTGGGCTTCTAACGTCACCCCACGCCCGTGCGTATGCGGTACAATTAAGCGCCGTTCTTCAAAAAAAAAGAGCTCTCGTTGTGCCTATTTCAGAAAAAGTTTCGTATGCACCAGGGCAGTCAAGTTTTTTTATACTCGGATGCAGATTTACCTATCTTGCCTTCGCTTGGACGTTAAATTCGACATTCTCGTATAAAGTACACAGACGTAGTTTATGGTATTTTGAGACATTTTCCAAAGTTTCAGTCCGATAATTTACTTAAAAAAAATTGCGTAAGTTCAAAAAAATTCAGTGAACTATTAATTATCTTAATTATACAAATTTATCTAATTTCTTTACCTTGCATTCCTTGAAATCCTTGAATTTCGGAGTTTCGTCAATTCCAAGAATTTCTTGAATTCTTTGCATCCTGTGAATTTCTTAATTTCCTTAAATTTCTTGAATTCAATGAATATTAATGACTTCGTTAAACTACTCGAATTTCACAAATTTATTTGATTTTTTGAATTCCAAATTTGTGTGGGATTTCATGGATTTCGTGGTTTTTACAATACCGCGAATTCCGTTCATTACATTAATTTCTTGAATTTAATGCCTAGCTTGCATTCCTTGAAATCCTTGGATTATGTTTATCCGTGAATTCCGTGAATTCCTTGTATCCTTTGAATTTCTTTAATTCCCTCAATTTCGCGAATTCCATGAGTTGTGTGAATTCATTTAATACCGTGAATTCAGTGCGTTATATAAATTCTGTGAATACCTTGCATACCCTAGATTTTGTGAATTCCGTGAATTCCATAAATTTACTCGATTCTGTAAATCTCTTGAATTTCGTAAATTTTTAAGAGATTCAAAGAATTCGTAAATTTCGTGAATTGGATTCTTTGAATACCCTTATTTTTTACATTTCGTGCATTCCGTTGTTTCTTTCTGCATTATGCGAATCAAATGAATGGCATGAATTCATTGAATTACGTGAATTCCTTAAATTTCTTAAATTCCTCGAATTTCTTCAATTTATTGAATTCTTTGAACTCCTCGAATTCCCTGAATTTATTGGTTTCTTTGAACTTCCTGATTACCTTGAATTTTGTGAATTCGTAGAATCCCGTTAATTCGTCTAATACCACAAATTCATTGAATTCCGCGAATTCCGCAAATCCTGAAAATCACGAGAATTTCTTTCATTCCGTGCATTCCATTAATTACGTTAGTTACATGCATTCCGTGAATTTCTTGAATTTCATGATCACCTTGAATTCCATGAAAGTCTTGAATTTCATAATCACCTTGAATTCCGTAAAATTCTTGAATTTCGCGAAAATCTTGAATTTCGTGGTTTCTTTAATTCCGAGGATTCCATAAATTTTTTTTATTTTGTAAATTTTTGAAACTCTTTAAATCCGGGAATACAACGAAGTGCATGAATTTGTTGAATTACACAAATTCAATTAATTAAATGAATTCGCTGAATTACCTACATTTTTTGAATTTATTCAATTCCTTAAATTCACTAAACTGCTCATATTCTACAAATTCATTGTATTAATTGTATTGCCTGCTTGCGTTGGATTTCGTGAATTCTTTTAATGTCGCAAATTCTTGAATTCCGGAAATTAATTGAATTTCGTGAATTATACGATTTCCTAAAATTCCGCTAATCTCTTGGATATTGCATATTCCTAAAAAATGGAAAGAATTCACTAAAACAATGAATTCTTCGAACCCCACGAAACTGGCGAATTCCACAAATTTCGTGTATTGCATTAACTCCGTTAATACTAGGAGTTCCATGAATTTCTTCAATTGTATGAATTCCTTCAATTTCATTAATTTCTTGAATTCCAGGCATTGAGTGAATTTCATGAATTCTTTGGTTTCCGTGAATATTTTGAACATTATCGTAAACATTTTATTTTGGTCCCAGGATTTTTCTTACAATATAAAACTGTTCGACTAAATTTTGAAGACTCAAGTTTCAAGACGAACTACTTTGTTAGAAATCCACCATTTCAATTGATGATTCATAATTTGAGTTGAAGAATCTTGGTTTTTTTAATTCACCTATTTTGTTAAAAAAACATTATTAATCTTTTTGGTAGCTGATTTAATTTCTTAGCAGAAAATTATTAATTTGATTATTTGAGATCCTTGCTCACTCAGTAGTCCAAAGCAACTAACTGATCGATACAAAATAATAATTTACTGAGGACTCTATATGATAATTTAAAAAATGATATAAAAATGGAAAGTATAAAAAAGTTTAATAAAACAAGATAATAGTTTAACATTCTTGACTTCATTGAAACAATAAGGTCATATTGTGTCATTGTCAGCGTTGTAATCTCTCTCTAATTTAAAAAAAATTTCCTTCTGACTGTTTGAACAAAGTTATGAAAAATAAAGATTTCTCCAAACATAAAATTCCGGGGGATAAACGGGCTACAAATTATTTATACACTTTCAGGATCTTCATGAGCTAAATTTTAAAATTTTTCCATTAAATATTGAAATTATTACTTCAAAAGCTCTGAATAAATAATGTTTTTTTTTCGTTAGAGAAAATATCACGAGAGTAAAAAGTTTTATCTTGTGTCAAAAATTAATAAAAGCATTACTAAACAACATAATACTCTCATTAGTTACGCCGAGCTTTGCATAATTTTTTACTCAGCGTAGTTTTTTAATGACAGGGGTTGATTTTGGAAGATCTACTTTTGTTATTTTGAAGAGCCCGAAATCAGCCCTAAATTATTGTATGGAAATAAACATAGACAAAGTCAACACTTGTCTGGGTTTCACACGTGGCACTACTGTCTTAAGGCGCTTCTTAGGACTTCATTTTTGGTCAATAAATTACAAATGATAACTTTTTTCCTACAATTATGAATTTTTTAAATTAATTTTTTAAATACATAGTCTAAAGGGCTAAATAGAATCCCTTGCCAAGGGGTTTTTCAGCAAAGTACTTAATTTTTGAACGGAAGAAGATAAATGAAAAAATTAAATAGTTAAATTTTTAAATAGTTGCTTTTTAGGTAAAGTTTGAGAAATAATAGTCTTATATGGAAAACATTCGGGGTTCAATGGATTTTGAAAGTTTTTCAAAATTACGGGAATTACGCCATGTTGAATTTCGGCATCACATTTTTTTTAAACATCTATATTTCTGAAAGCATTAGAGGAATTTTAATAAAATTCGAGGCATTATAGATTAAATTATACGCTTTAAATTGAAAAATCAAAAAAATTTCATTCTGACCATAAAAATGTCCAAACAAATTTTGAATTCAGTTTTTCGTCAAGAAGGCAAGATAATGTAATTTTAGTATGCCCGTTCGCTGCTACCGCGCACAGTGGTCTGGAATAGGAATTTATTGTTCATAATCGCCCACAGGTCGTATTTCTTAACCGATTTAAAAGATTTTTTTTAGAAATGCTCAGCAATTAATTCTTAAGAGAATTGTGGTTTGATTTTTCTAATTTTTTCCACAGAGCAACAATATATAAACAAATATAGTGACAAAATTGACCATTTTAGGTTTGTTATTTTTTATCTCAAGAAAAAATACAGATAGAAACTTACTATCAGCCGGAATTATTGCATATGCATTCATAGAACATAATTAATTTTAATGATATTTAACTCAATTATTATAAACAATTTTTATAAACAAATTCTTATATGTGTTTTTTTATCATAGAAAAAATCGTTTAGTTCACGCTAGTTGCTAATATTTTTCATAAGAGTCATAATTTGTAACAAAAAATTAGCATGAGTTAACAACTATTGTTTTTTAAACATTTCCAGAAACAAATTCTTTATAAACGAGTTTTTCTCATAGCTGACTTGATTTTTCGGAACAAAAGTGTTTCACAATTGTCCTTAAAGCCATTTATATACTTTGAGCCTTATAAAGCATAAACAATATAGATTGTTTATAACAATTTAGTTATACAAGTCTCCTAATCGGCCGTATGATCGTAAAAAAAATGTTTTTTTCTTCAATAATTATTAGAGTGACATGTATTGCAGTGACTAACCAACGAAATTAAATAAAGAATAATTTATATGATTTTTATAAACAATTTTTTCAACAAAACTATGGTTTATTTTTTTACATGCAAAAAGGACGGTTTTCCACTGAAATTATCCGACAATAAACTAACAGTGATTCCAAAATTGGATATGGGACATTAGATAATAATTTGCGTAATTGTTAATAATAATTTTAAAACAATTCGTGACAGTCTGCGGTTGGTCGTAGCAAAAAGTTATTTTTTCTTTAATAATTTTTGTGAAAATCTTATTTGTGTTGTTGAATCAATTGAGTCACTTGTTCTTCATTTGTTTTTCATGAAGTTACGTACAAAATAAATGAAAGATAAGTGACTTCTGAATACGCAAGTACAGCGTTATTGCACCTTCTTTTCACTTGTTCCTCATTTATTTTTTAGGTAGTTGCATAAAACAAATGAAAGATAGGTGACTTCTGAAAACGCAAGTACAGCGTTATTACCATGGATAGTTTGCTACAGAAATTGTTATTAACAATTACGCAAATTATTATTTAATGTCCCATATCCAATTTTGGAATCACTGTTAGTTTATTGTCGGATAATTTCAGTGGAAAACCGTCCTTTTTGCATGTAAAAAAAATTAACCATAGTTTTGTTAAAAAAGTTGTTTATAACAATCATACAAATTATTCTTTATTAAATTTCGTTGGTTAGTCACCGCAATAAATGTCACTCTAATAATTATTGAAAAAAAAACATTTTTTTCTATGAGGAAACGGTCGATTAGGAGACTTGTTTAACTAAATTGTTATAAACAATCTATATTGTTCATGTTTGATAAAGCTTAAAGTATATCAATGGCTTTAAGGACAATTGTGAATCACTTTTGTTCAGAATAATCAATTCAGCTATGATAAAAATTCGTTTATAAAGAATTTGTTTATAGAAATGGTTTATAATGATTAAGTTAAATATTATTAAAATTAATTATTTCTATGAATGCATGTGCAATAATTCCGGCTGATAGTGAGTTTCGATCTGTATTTTTTCTTGAGATAAAAATTCCCAAAGATAAAATGGTCAATTTTGTCACTATATTTGTTTATATATTGTTGCTCTGTGAAAAAAAATTTAAAAAAGCAAACCACAATTCTCTTAAAAATTAATTTCTGAGAATTTATAAAAAAGAACTTTTAAATCGGTTAAGAAATACGACCTGTGGTTGATTATGAACAGTAAATTCCTATTCCAGACCACTGTGCCGCGCTGCGCTCCCAGTGTCGCACAGCGGGGAAAGAGCACATTTGTGGACAAGCCTGCCCGAAACATAACATTTATTTAAATAATTCTCAATTCATTAAAACCTGACATAAACCGATATAATAAATGACTAAAAATTATTGTGAGTCGGTTAGAATAACAAACAAAAATTGTATAATGCTCATAAAACAGAAGGGTAACGAAATTAATTTTTTCGTTGTTTGCAATGATTAGCTACTTAAAATCCAAAAGTTTGGTATGAAATATGATATATACTAATTTGGGATTACAATGAGTAAATAATAGCCGGCATTTAAAAATTATTTAACAATTTTTGTAAACAAATGCACATTTCGATCATTTTTTCATGATTTTGTTGCAGCCAAATAATTCTGTTTGGTTAAATACAGACAAAGGGCGAAAAAATCATGTCCAATTGAGATTTTGAGGTTAGAGTGATATAAAAGATATTTACGTGGCTCAAAACAAAAAAGAAAAGAAGATGATACTTTTATTTCGCGACTACTTTTTCTCTAAATGTCTGTAATAATCATAAGAATTGATGTTCATAACCAATATACACGATTAATTTTTAATCAATCATAGAATAGTTACATTTACAGATAAAGAAAAATTATTTTTAATAGAAAAAATGAATTTTTAACTAATTTTTAAATCGTCAATCAATAAGATGAATTTGCGGCCAAAAAAACTAATGATCTACAAAAAAAGACAAATTTTAAAGAAAATACATGAAATTTCAACGAAATTATTTAATTTTAAAGTCAAAATGACGAATTATCGACAAAAAGTTGAATTTTTAAAGCGAAAAATATGAGTATTCAATCAAGGACAATTTCCAACAAAATGCATGAACTTTCAACGAAATTATTTAATTTTAAAGTCAAACAGAGTATTATCTACAAAAAAAGCTGAATTTTTAAGCCAAAAATGTGATTTTTGAACAAAAATTTGAATGGTCGACCAATTAGTTTAACTGCCTATAAAATTGTTGACTTTTAACGCCCAGAGCAGTTTTTACAAAGTAGTAACATTTGTTACAAAACAGTTAATTTAAAGGCAAGTAGTTGAATTTTCAACTATAATTATGAATCCTTAATGAGAAAAAATGACTTTTTTACGAAGTAGTTTAACTTAAGTGAATAATCGAATTTTCCACCCAAAAACTAGGATTTTATTTTTTAACAATATAGTTTTACAGTTTATATTTCAACCGAAAAATTTTATTTTTACACAAAAAGCATGAATTTTCCATAAAACAATCTAATTTCTGCAAAGAAAGACGAATTTTCAACAAAATACATGATTTTTCAAACAAAAAGTTGATATTTTAACTAAAAAAAATAAATTGTTTATCCAAATAGTTAAATTTTTAGCTGAAAAGGTCAACAAAGTAGTTGAACTTTTGATAGAAGAGAGGACTTTTTTACAAAATAGTTACATTTTTGACAAAATAATTAATTTTTCATACAACTAATTAAGTTTCTATTGAAACGAGATGAATTCCAAACCTAAAATACAACAGTAGGTTTTTCAATCAAAAAATGAACTTTTATAAAAAAAATATATATATTTTATTCAAATATCAATAAAATCGCAAATTTCTTTAATTTATTTCAAATGCGGATTAAAATATAAATAAGACTTTTATAATATAACGTAATTATTATATTATCATTAATATTTTACACTTGAAATAACGTAACCTTAAAATATGCGCATATAAAGAGCCGCGCGAAGTATTAAAATCATGAAAATAGCCAAGTTCTTGAATTTCTTTGAAATGCAGATCTAAATAGAAAAAAAAAGCATCGCCGAAGTTCTCCGATCGGCAATCGTGCACCTTCGAGTTTTTAAATTCAGTAGAGGAGAAATGGGTTGCGCGCGCAACCCAGTCATTTATATCGTCTCCTACTATGTTGACACAAGCATAGACCTGGGATAGTATTGGACCCAGTGATCCCAGATCTGAAACGAGATGCGATCCAATACTATGACAGGGCTATGTCCGTGTGAAATAGTAGGAGACGCTGTAAATGACTGAGTTGCGCGCGTAACCTATTTCTCCTCTTCTGAATTTGAAAAC
>NC_046657.1:127566010-127605354 GCF_010883055.1 Belonocnema kinseyi | reverse complement strand
CGCGCAACTCAGTCATTTACAGCGTCTCCTACTATATTCACACGGACATAGCCCTGTCATAGTATTGGACCGCATCTCGTTTCAGATCTGGGATCACTGATTGGACCACGTCTCGTTTCAGATCTGGGATCACTGGAGTACCGGCAGTGCAACGTTTTGCTTGAGGTCAAGAAACAAATGACAGTATTTGTGATTGCCTTTCGTTTCTTGGTACAACATGAGAAACAAATTAAAATCTATGTACATGGATGTCTTTTGTTTTTCGGCTATACACGAGACCAAGTTTAATCCAGCCAAAGAAATTACGAATCCTGTATAATTTGTTTATATGAATAGTTTAAACTATTGTTAATTAATTTAAGCCATTCACAAGTCTGTTTTATGTGACGGTAATGATGAAAATATACAGCGAAACTTAAAAAAAAAATTAAGGAGTGGCGAGGGGTGAACACTCTCTTAGAAAATACTAGTGTTCCCTAATTTGTTTATAACTATTTGCAAAAATTTTCGATGCATTAAGAACCGCTTAAATTAATTTTTAGAAAGTTTCTATACTGATGAACAGTATGGTTGAATAAATCGAATTTGAATGTAACGTCAGTCGGTGCATCGGGTGGACTGGCCGACCTTAAACCGAGCGCGCAAAGAAGGGTTTCGCTCGGATATATTTGCATAATTACATAACTATTTTCAGTCCCAAAATGTCAAACAGCATTTTTATCGGAAAAGAGTCAGGCTTTCATTAAAAATTCTTTTTAAAAAATCAAAACTGCCCGAAGAGTAGAAAATGTTAAATAAACATTTTAAATGGCATTTTGTTTGCAAAAATTAATTAATTAAAAACAATAAATTCCACAGAGTGAAAAAGAATGAAAAACGCTTCAGGAATCACTTGTAGAAAATTCAATTCAAAAAATATCCGCTTTGCCCGGGGGATGCAAATTTCACCCCTTGTAGGTCGAAGAGGTATAATAATAAAAGTCTATAAATTGGTGGATATATTGATATCATATGGGCAAACAAACTCTGAAAATTTAAAGGCAATCGGAAGATATGAGGCTGTGTTAGACAATTCTCGCCAGAATTGGATATTTTACAACTGCTTATATAAACAGTTGAGTCTCACAGAAAACTTACTAATGCACACAAGATAAGGTTATGTTAGATAATTCAAGCCAGAATGATCTATTTCTCGACAGAAACAGTAAGATCTTTTAGGAAACTCAGAATTTCCTTAAATTTAATGGTATTTTAGAAGATTCTCGATAGAATTGGATATTCCTCAGCAGAGACAGTTACGTATTTACAAAAATTATAGGTTGGAACCTACAGTTGTTCAAATTTCTAAGTGTTTAAAAAGATCTCACTTTGATTTTTTTAAATATCTGATTCCAACGAGAATTCCCTAGCATAATCTACAATTTTTCAAACTGTTATATTTCATGAAAGAACTTTTTAGAACGAAAAATATCCAAGTTCAGAAAAATTCCATAACATAACCTCAAATTGTTCTAATCTATACATTTTTTAAAAGAATTAACGGTCTCTATCAAATAATATCGAATTCCACCGAGAATTCTCTTACATTAATATACATTGTAAGAATTTCTAAATTTTCTTAAATTGTGTGCAAAATATCAAATCTCGGAAATATTACGTTCACGTAACATAACCTGACTTTATATTATGCGGACTTCCAACTCGCAAACTCTTACTTCTATGTTTGAATTTGAGAGGAAAACAAATTTTGGTAGAAATAAAATTTGGGTTAATTGAGACCTTACCTACGAATATAGTTTTTCAATTGTCAATGGAGTGCAAGGTCTATTAAATGATTCTTCGTATTTCATCAGATTTCTGTCACAGGAAATTTCAATAATTCCCAAGGTCTCACATGTATGTAGCTATAAGGTTTAGTAATGAAATATTGATTAGCGTAGGTATATATAGCGGTATATATTTTTCGAATTTGTCAGTTAACGTTTACGAAATCTCTCGATCAATAATGAAGATCCTTGTTCAGACTATTCGCCTGGCATTCACAGTTCTCCTTCATTGTGGTGGTAAGTTAACTGAACACCATATAAAATTCGTAAAATATTTGGAAATAGTATACCCGTTGCGCGGGCAAATTCCCATTGTCCACCGCGCGCGTGGCGCTTCGCGCCAATTTTGAGCGCGCTTAGGGCGCGGGGGTACACTCTCGTGCTTCGCGCTCGTTTTTGTATGTTAAATGCGTACACTTTAACTATATTTTTGAAAATATCATAAATATTATAATTTAGATCGAAAACTGTTATTTAAATTTATGAGGAATTACGGCCATAAATTGTGACTGCAATTTTTTCTAGTTGTTTTTAAAGAAGGTTCTCAAAGCACCTACGGTTTTGTAATCGTTAAGGGCATTTTACAATCAAACCTTTTCTGTTTTTGGATTTTTTTTATAGTCCGCTATTTGGCTCAAGAGGTTCATTTTCGTGCGTTTTTCGGAATTTTCTAAATGCTTTAACTCTGACAATTTTCGGTTTTATGAAAAAAGTTCTTAAGGATAAATTGTTAAACTTCTTGAGAACTATAAAAATCCGTACAGAAAATTGTTGAATTTTGAAAAAAGTGGTCTCAAAAATATTCAAAATGTGCTCACTTTTTAAATTTTTATCCGAACGGCTGACTCACGAACTTGATCTTAATTTTAGGACACTAAAAAAGTTTGTCAGAGGCCAATCTAATAGAATGATTTTTTCAAAAGTTATCGTGCTGACAGACAGACAAGCATACATACAAACACACATGCAGACATAAATATTCGGGAAAACCTGTTTTACGGATTCAAGGGGTCTCAAAACGTTGACATTTGACTGAAACTGAGAAGGGGAGGGGGGTCAAGTTTTACATGAAAATGTAAATTAAAATCATTAATAAACATTTTTGTGCTCTACTTTCGGTGGAAAAATGTTATCTATTTATTTTTTCTTAGCTTGTGTCGTGTGTCAAAAAATTGAATATTAGTGTTTTTAATGTTTTTTTTCATAAATAAAACAAAAAATACTTGTTCTATAAAAAAGTGATTAATAACAAACTTATAGATATTTTTGGGTTTACAATGTTTGTATCATCGTTTTTTCCCTATCTTGCATTGTTTTACCGCAAAATTCAATTTTTTATTTTTCATGGTTTTGTGTGCGGTCAAAATTTAAATATTCATTTTTCGAAAAAATCCAAAAAGTTCTTATGATAATCTTGTAGGGCTATCGAAAATTGTAATTTCACTTATTAAGTACCATAAACAAATGCACAGAAAATTTTTGAATCATGGAAAAATTTCGACTCAAAAATGTTAAAAATGGACTCACTTTCAGTATCTTTATTTAAAATGGCTGACTAACAAACTTGGCCTTTAAATTAGGACACTAAAAGAGTGTACCAAAGGCCAATCTTATAGAATAATTTTTTCAAAATTTATTGTGCTCATAGACAGACAGGCATAAATACAGACAGACAGACAGACACATTCTTAAAAACCTGTTTTTCAGAATCAAAGGGTCTCAAAATGTGGAGTGTTTTACTGTAAAAGATTTTTTTCATAATTAGAGCCAAAACTACGCATCCTATCAAAAAGTGATTGATAAAAAATTTGTAGATCTTTTTCAAATCCATAATTTTCGTCTACTTACCTTTTATTGTATTTTGCATATTTTGGCCGAGAAATGTAATTTTTCGATTTTTCACACTCTTATATTTCCAACAGAAAATTCTTATACAAAAAAGCGACGGGATTCAAGGAATTCGTGAAATTAAAGAAATTTTCGAAATTCTTGAAATTAACAGAATTAATATAACTCTAGTGAAAAAATCTTCTGGCGTTGGCTAGCCCCAGACTAGAACGTCTAGACTCTAATCTGGCGCAAATCAGACGGCCTAGTCTAGGGCAGGCCAGACTTGTAATACCTATTCAAAGTTTGTGACCCAAAGGTTTAGCTAGCCGCTGGCCTTAGGTGGATATACACCATTGGTGCAGTATTGGCCCGGTACAGATTGCCAAAATCCCAATACCGGCCTGTAACGCGGCGCAGTACTGGCCTGTGGTACTGGCACGGTACTGCCCACTAGTTGAATTACAAAATTTTACATTTCAAACTTTTTGTTTAATTTTAACACCCACTATTGATATGCCCTAAAGATATAAAAAAAATGTATTAAAAAAATAAATAATAATAGATGACAAGTATTTTGTCTATGAATGTCTTAATCATTACTCTATACCTAAAGAATTGAAATTAAATGAAAAAGCCATCTTCATAAGACACAACTCAAAAAAGTTTGAAAAAACATTTATTAGCTCTTTTTCCTTATGATTTTTTTTAGTATTATACGACATCATATAGATTTCAGATAAATTGGCTGTTAACGATAATATAAGTAAAATCATTATTAAATAAATAATTTAAATCGATTAACATTTTTTCGGTTTTCTATCATAAGCGCGAACATTTGTTTCAAAAAATTAGTATTTAAATTAAAAATTTTGTGAACAATTTTTATTTCAAACTTTTTTTTCTAAACAGTTTTCATTAGAGTTAATTTCTTGCTTTGTATAATTTCAAACACCCTAAAAGTTTTTCAAAAAGTATTTAAAAATTTGGGCTGATGACACTTCAAAATTTTGTATGGTATGGATTGCGGACCAATCCCAGCTCTTGGCTAGACTAGACTGTTAAGACAATAAAAGAAAATAATTTATTTTTAATGGTGTTAATTTTTTATTATATATTATTTTAAACACCCTGTGAGTTTTTTTTTGAAAAGAGCGAAAAAATTTGGTTGATTAGCACTTAGAAATTTGTATGGTATGAATTGCGGATCAGTCCCAGATCTGGGCCTGACTAGACTGTCATGACTAGACGACATGCGCGGAATTCTAGAGATTCGTGGATTTGAATGAATTCACGAAATTAACGAAATTTCCGAAAATCAAAGAATTTACGGAATTCGCGAGATTCAAGAAATCCATGGAATTTGCGGAATTCAAGGAAATCAAGAAATCAAAAGAAAACGGAATTCAAAGAATTTATGAAATCCAATGAATTCAAGGGAAATCACGGAATTTAAGGAATTCATGAAATTTCGGAAATTCATAGAATAAGTGAGATTCAAAGACTTCTCGAGACTCGCGGAATGCACGGAATTGGAAAAATTTACGAAATTCACAGAATTCATGGAATTCGCGGAATTTATGAAATTGAAGGATCTTATTAAAATTCGCAAATTTCATCAATTCTGTGAATTTCGTTAATTATGTGAATTTCGCATATTCTTCGAAATCATTTAAAACCTTTCAACATGTTCGCTTGAAATTCATTTGGAAAAATGAGAAATAAGGTTCAATTTTTGCGATAAATGAAAAAAATTCTATCCCCGAGAAAACCTTTGAAATCTGTAATAGGCTTTACATTTAAGAATTCAAAAATGAAAATTATAAAAGCTTTTAAAAATTGTTTTCAACTTTTATTTCAATCATATTTATTATACTTATACATGTCTTGTGAGCTTGTTCGATTTTACATACGACTTTGTAATCTCGCTATTTCAAAATGTTGCTGTAATAATATTTTTTGAAATATTTGTAAACAATTAACTATTATATGTTTTGCCATCTTTCTTACTTTTCTCTTCAAGTTAATTTTTCAAGATAAGAAAGAGGAATTAGGTTTCAAACTAGGATTATTTCCGCGTAGACTTTCACAATTAATATTTCAGGGCAAGGTTCATTAACCGATGCTTTTGTTTTTATTAGATTACTCTGACCTAAATAGTTATTTCTTTTCCTTCTACAGATAAGTTTACGAACACAGGAAATTTCAATAATTCCGAAGGTTTCGCATGTATGTAACTATAAGACATAAATTAAAGTCTGTTTAAGTCTAAAAAATGACACATGGTTGAGGGCAATTCAAATCGAAACAAAGTCGAAGAATTTTTACCCACGTATCTTGTTGAAAGTTGATATTTTTTAATTAAAAATTTAAACGCGTGGGTAAAGGGTTACCTACTTTATTGAAAAATGATTTTCTCTAATATAGGCTTATCTATTGGGTTTCATATTTTTTGGTTAAAATATCATCTATTACTTTTTTTTGTTGAGAATTTATCATCTTACTATCTTGCCATCAGCTCCCCACTCCAGCCCCAGTTTGTATCTTCGTTAATTATTTGGAGAAAATTTTTTTGATGATATGATAGGGCGCATTTAAAACTGAAAAATTTCGCAGGAAAAAATTTTGAAAATGCTTATTTTTGACGAAATTTACACCATCCCGCTTCTTTCCTTGCTTCGGCGATAATTCCGTTATCATAGTGGTGCAATACTTGCTATTAGTGGTACGATGTAGAGAATTTGAAATTCTTTAAAGTTATGTACTAAGTAGTGATTTTTGTGGCCCCATATTATTAGTTTATGGTGCAATGTAATGCATTTTGAGTGCAATTTATTAGGTTTTGGTGAACGTAAAATAATAGTGGTGGGAAAGATACTGCAACGGACCTTTTAAATCATCACTGAAAGGAAGAAATATCGTACTTAGCAGAAGGGAGACTGTGGGGTCCAGCGATCCAAGATTTTTAAAGATTAATATAATTTTATTCAGATTCTCATTTGTGTGGTGCAGTGTATGTGTCGCGGACATAAAGTTTTATATCATCCCGGTGGGAGGGGGCTAATCTTATAATTTAAAATGAAAGCCAATGTTTTATATTGAAGTTTCAAATTCTCCATAAAAAAAATACGTAAGTTGTATTTTAAACATGTTTTCTGATTCGCATCAGATGAAGCTACACCAGCGAAAAAATGACATTATTGGTTTTTCAAGGAATACAATGGAGTTTTAATCTGTTCAAGATAAAATGGAAATGATTCCCATTTATGGAGAAAGTGTCAAGAATATCGAACATGCTGTCACTCTTTATGCTTAACGTTTTTTAGACAGTTTACGATCAAGTGCTTCCTTCTATGGATGGTCAACAAGTTCCCTACTAACGGAAGTGTACAAGCGAAAGAAAGGAATCGTTGAAAAACTATTTCTTGCGTTAATAATGAAATCGAAATATTAGCTGCAATCGCTCGTGACCCCAATGTTAGTACTCGAAAACTAAGCTGTGCCTCCAACATGTCTCAACGCAGTGTTCTGAGGGTATTACAACGTAATAAACATCCCGAGGCAAAATCCTAATACTCGGCAAGTCCTCCCTGCATGCGCTGTCACGAAAAATAGAGTTCTGCGCGAGGTTGGAGAGAGCTTTTCAGTTCACTTTTTGCCTCGAAAATGCTCGAAAATTGCGAATTCGGAAATAAGTAGGCTTCCGCGAGCATTAAAGAGGATTGAGCGATATCCTAAAACTCCCTCCATGCTCTGTCAAACCAAGTTCGCGCCGATGATTTTAGAGTATTGAGCGAGCACATAGCGAGGTTTCAAACAAATATTCAATATTTTACAATTTCTTGCTAAAGCCTCTTTAATGCTTGCAGAAGCCTACTTATTTACGAATTTGCAATTTTCGAACGTTTACGAGGAATAACGAGCACTAAAAAGTTCTTTCCAACCTTGCGCAGAACTCTATTTTTCGTGACAGAGCATGCAGGGAGGTCTCGCCGAGTTTTGGGATTTTCCCTCGGGATCATTCCTTTTATATTTCACTTAATGACAAACTTAATGGAAATGGTTTTTAGAACCGAGTGGAATTTCGCCAACTGGCGCTTCAGAAGATAGAACAGAACCCGAATTTTTTATTTCGTATATTTTGGAATTTGGAAAACCAATACTGGTTGCGAAAGTTGATCGTCAGCGTCCTCGGTCCGTGAACATTTCTCGTCGAGTAATAGGAGAGAAATTATCAATCCTTATTTTATTTATGATACTTTGAACAGTGATAAATACAATAACTTTTTGGAAAATGAACTTCCAAAATTGCTTGAGGACCTAAGCTTGAAAATTCGACTGAACATGTTGTTTCAACATGATGGTTGCCCAGCACATTATTTGGCTATCGGGCGTGAAGTACTGAATCACGATTACATCGCTGATAGAATCAGCAGATGACGTCCAAGGAATGGGCCTTTCAGATAACCAGACCTTACGTCGCTGGATTTCTATTTGAGGTGTTATTTAAAGAATCTAGTTTATCAAGAATTTCCAAAAACTCTGGAGAACTGAAACTGCGAATTGGGACTGCTTGTAACCAAATAAAATCATACACACTCCGCATTCGTATGCAAACTTTCGAAGCGCGGAAGAACAAGTGCAGCGAAGTGGGAGAACATTATTTCTAGGACTTAATTTAGAATGCTCATCGAAAACAATGACCCCGATTGTGAGACGCAAGGAGACTCACAGAAAGAAGCACCCCAAAATTAATAGGCAACAACTACGTCCACGTGGCTGTTCCCGGGTAGCGCTAAAAGTAGTTAATTGATCGACTGTTTACATGCATACTTGGAGTTAATATGAAAAGCTTGGGTCTTTAAAATAACATTGAGCTTCCTAATTTTCCACTTAAAGTTAACCCCTACTCAGGTGGGTGAATGGGATGGTGAAAGTTACATTTATTACAAATAAATACCTCTCCTGGAAACAATTAACTCGTCTTTTTTATTTCATATATTTTTTAAGCTTATTTCTTCAACAGTCAACAATGTCATTTTTCGCAAAATATAATGATAATTTTTCACTGGGTTTTGAAGGAATATCAGGGCTTGTGTAATTTTAAGTATTTCTGCAGGTGTTTTTTTTCATTTGGCGTTAAATACAAGTTTTAATGAATTCGTCAACACAGTAATTCTCTCCTGACACTCCTTCATGTGCTTCTTTCACCAATTTTTTAAAATATTTTTCCTCTAATTGTTAGAAAAGATAAACGGTTATTTTGTTAGTTTCTCCGTTGTCGTCAATTAGTTCTAGTAATTCTTAGTCTTTTACTTTAGAGTCAGTTATAAATTGAACTCGATCTACGTCTTTTAGTGATAATTGTAGCGTGTGTTCTTTTTTTTGTTTCTATTTCAGTTCGTAAAAGGTAAAAAAAGACTTTAGTTTCTGGCGCTGTCCCTGTATAATTAATAGTTGGAGTAGACTTTGGTACAGCACAGTTTATGATTATAATTTTTGGCCTTTGTCGAACTGTCGTTTTCATTCATGAAAATTCAGTTTCTTTTTTGAAAATATTAATTACTCTACGTAATGTATGTATGTATGAAGTTTATTTTTTACCATTAACAACGATTCATAAGCTTTTATGTTTTTTCTATAATTTATAAGCAATTGGACATTCGAAGGAAATTGCGTTTACTTGTCACTATCGCGAAGAGTTGCTATTCTATGGTCCTATCATTTTCTTCTGCTTTAATTAGACTAAGTGTAGAAAAGAACAGAGCTAAATCTTATCCAAGTTTGCCCTGCGACAGGACTGCACCTGAAACATAATTAGTGTTGTCTGTAGTTAATTTAAAATATGTGTTCCAGTTGGGATACTGAAGCATTGACTCAAACATTATAGCTGTTCTTAATCATTCAAAAGTATCTAGTTGTCCTTGTTTAAATTTAAATATAGCTTCTGCTCTTAATAGGTTGGTTGAAGGTGTAGCTAGTTTGGAAACATTATTTATAAATTTGTGGAATTACCTCAATAGTACTAAAAATTGCTTTATTTCTAGTATAACTGGTTTCTCGGTTTCTGGTTTGTCTATATGTTTTATATTCTATCTGGACTAGGTTTTATATCATGTTCTGTTATAACATATCCTACATATTATAATTTGGGTCTAAGATGTACACATTTATCTTGCTAAAGCCTAAGTCCTGTTTCGCATAAACGTTTAATTAATTATTTTATTAAGTTTTAAAAGCGGCATTCTTTAAACCAAATGGCATAAATATAGCTAATTCTTGGATTAACTTTTAACCTTGAATTCAATGGTGCCCGTGATTTTGATCTTAAAGATGTCTTTAAAGGTTATTTCAAGGTCAACTTGTTTTTATGAGTGCTCAAGGTCATAGGTCAGGTGTGACCTTGATGGTCACCCTAAAATCTCTTTGAACAACATGCACAAGGTCATGTCTAAGTTCAAATGTAAATGCAATTTGATCATATAAATAAGTGAGGTAGTTATGGATTATTTCCAGAAGCTGCGCTTCTCAGATGTTTCTGAACCTCTTTTCAGTCGAAATAACCTTTGCGTAAACATCAAGGTCACACATGACGTATGACCTAAGTGTATTCTTGATCGTAAGATGTCCGGCTTTTCTGAACACCAATGTCTAATAAGAGGGTTTCTATTTTTTTTAATTCAACTTGAATTGTCTTTGAAGCACATGGATAAGGTCATGTCTAAGGAAACATTTAAATACATTGTGATGAAATAAATTAGTGAGGTCGTTATGGATTATTACCAGCAGCTGGGCTTCTTAGATCTTTCCAAACCTTGCTTATGTAACTTTAAGTAATAAACTGAGGGATACAATGATAAATTTCCTTGTTCAACTAGCAAGGTACCAAGTGTTCACTATTTTCTTTATATTCAGTGATCATATTGATTCTGCTGGTGAACTTTACAAACGCTACATCTTCCACATTTTATTTCATTTTTTTTTAATCTTTAATAAAGCAAATTTTAGAAACTATACAGATTTATTCTTTATTGTTGGCATAGATCCATTCGTGCCTGCTCACAAGTCCAACCCTAATACGGAATTAATATTTCAGTTTTCAGATAAAAAAATAATTTGTACCCAAAAACAAATGTTGAACAGTCTTCAGCGATATGAAAGAGCAAACTTTTGGAAAAGTACTAAAATTTTTAATCATGAAGTTGCATTTTCTAGAAAAAAGGACCAATTTTTAATAAAACACATAATTTTTTAACCAAATAGTTGAATTTTCAACTCAAGCGACTCCATTATTTGCATATTATTTTAAATTATTTGAATACACATTGAATTCCTTCCAATTGTTTGAGTTCTTTCAATTTCTTCTATTATTTTAAATTATTTGAAGTTTCTTGCAATTTTTCAGATTTTTAAAAAAGTTTGTGTACTTTACAAATGTTCTAAATTCCTTAAATGCTTTTAATGCTTCAAAGTTTCCCAAATTTTCTGAATTCCCTAAATACCTTAAATATTTTTGATTTTCTTATTTCCTCTAATTCTACGAAATTCGTATGTTCACTGAATTCTATAAATTCTGTGAAATCGTTGAATTTCCTCTATTCTTTTAATTCTGTATAATCATTGTATTTTCTGAATTCCTTGAATTCTTTTACTTCTTTGAATAAATCTAATTCTCTGAATTTCTTTAATTCTTTGAACTATTTAAATTCTCTCAATTCCTTCAATTTTCTGATTTCCTTGAATGCTCTTAATTCTCAGACTTCCTTAAATACACAGAATTCTCTAACTTTCCTGCGTTTCCTGAATTTATTAAATTTTCTAAATTCCCCTAATTCTCTTATTTCTTTAAATTATTTGAACTCTCTTATTTACCCGAATTTCATGACTTCTCTGAATTCCTTGAATTCTCTCAATTTCCTGAATTCCTTAAGTTCTCTGAATGTATTTGATTCTCTAAACTTCTTGAATTCTCTGAATTCCTTAAGTTTTCAGATTGCACATTATTATCTGAATTTCTCGAATTCTCTGCATTTCATGAATTTTATGAATTCCTTTAGTTCTCTGAATAAATTTTATTCTCTGAATTACTTGAATTCTTTCAAGTATTTAGATTCTTTGAATTCCTTCGATTCTCTAATCCCTTTTAATTCCTTGAATTCCCTGAATCCTAAAAATTTTTCGAATTTCTTAAATTCTCATAATTTATTGAATTCGCTGAATTTCTTGAATTCTCTAAATTTATTGAATTTTCTGCATTTCTTGAATCCTCTGAATTCCTTCAATTCTTTAAATAATTTACTTCTCGGAATTTCTTGAATTATTTCAAGTCCCATAATTACCCGAGTTCTCTTAATTTCCTGAATTCTCTGAATTATTTTAATTCTCTGAATTCTTTGGATCATTTTAATTTCTTAATTTTTTAAATTCCTTTAGTTCTCGGACATGATTTAACTCTGTAGATTTCTTGAATTCTCTGAATTTCTTTAGTTCTCTGAATGGATATAAATATCGAATTTTTTCGAATTCTTTGAATTCTCTGAATGCATATCATTCTTTGATTGGCTTGAATTCTTGAAATTCTCTCAATTCCTTTAATTCCCAAAGTCTCTGAATTCTGTGTATTTCTTGAGTTCTGTTAACGGATTTAATTCTCTGAATTTTTCAATTCTTTGAATTATTTGAATTCTTTGAATTCTATCAATTCCCTTAATTCCCCTAAATCTCAGAATTTTTTTAATTCTCTGAATTCCTTTATATCTCAGAATTTCTTGAATTACCTAAATATGCTGGAACTCGACAATTCGTTTAAGTCTCAAAATTCCTAGAATTCTTGAATATCTCTGATTTTTCAAAATTCGTTAAATTGTCTAAATTTTATAATTTCCTTGAATAGCGTAAATCTCATAATTACGAGGTTTAAAATTTCCAGCTCTCCACAAGTATGAGCGTCTTAACTTCGAAGGAGTGTGCGAAATTTTCTCCTCTACACCCTCATCCTTTTCGGGAGTCGTGCATCGATGACAAATTGCACAAACGCGCGTGCGCGAAGTAGACCTGTATTCGTTCTCCTTCATTATTCCCGAAATGTATGCGTCGCAGAAGTGAGAGCCTATTTCACGGTCGAGTCTTCGGAGATCCCAAATCCCGAACCTCTCGTACATGTGGAGCCCGATTGTAATTTTAAATAATGTATTAAATATGAGAATAATAATTAGTAAATCTGTCTGCTGGATTTAAATTTTTATTTTTTATACTGGTATTGATAGAAAAAGGCTCCTGGATCATAAGGTCGTAAGTGCAATAACACGATTTTTACAGCTGTCGGAAAAGGGTGTCTTAACTTTTTTTTATCAGAGGAAAGACATATTAAGAAGATACTTTTTGAAATTTGTTTTTATCTTACATATTTTGTTCGGAAAACTTCATTTCGGAATTATTAAAAGCATATTTGATGGAGAAAACCAGATCTGTTGGTTAACAGACTCGTCGTTTCTTTTTAAGTTTTTAAGAAGTGCGCTAATCCTTAGTCTAATCAGATCCTGACTACAGATTACAGATATACACATTTGTGAAAATAATTCTTTCTGATTTAGGGAATTTTAAAATCTTTTAATAATCACAAATATTTATTTTCTGTTTTCAGAACTGTATGCTTCAGGAGAAAATCCAATCTTGCCATATTATTACCAATCCTCCCCGCATGATAGTAACCCATTTCCTCACTTATCTACTGGCGAAGAACGAAACAATCTTTATCAGCAATATCATAGCTTAAGTAACCTAACTAACCCATTCCTTCCACTTAAACCACCCTTGCCATATGGTATCCAACCTTCTGTCCCATATCCTCACCAACATCTCACCCTGAGTGAACACCAAGCTACTGTGGAATATCATCACCCACTTGATGAGAACCAGCTCAACTTGGTTGGCTCACATAATCAGTTTGGGTCATATGATGGTCCATCTTCTCACCATCTTATTAGCCAATATTCTAACCCAACTGTACCATATAGCCCACTCCCTTCGCCTACCACGTACCTACCAAATAAATCAATCGTACCACATAACCCACTCATCCCAGGTGACCCTGAACCATCTTCTACTATCAAGTATTTAAACACGGAAATTGGAATTTGGCGGAATCATCTTCATCGAGTGTACCATGTTCAGCTTTTAGGTCTCAATATTTATCCAAACAAGGCATACAAACAGCATAACATGTACATAACCCGTGGTATATTTGAGACAGACTTTGATTTTATTGTGTACATAAATCAAGATGAGGAAGTCATAGGAGCTACGCTTCCACCGGACAAAGCAGGTATAAATTAATGTGTCATAAGGTTTTTGGTGTACGTAGAATTTAAACGAAGTATTGAGGTTCAGGATTCAAAAATGGCTCAGAAAAAACAGAAGTAAATTTTTGTTGCGGTGAATTTTTAAGTAGAAAAAGTGGTATTTTTCAAATTGAAAGAAAACAGTACTTAATAGAGTTGACATGGTAACCTTTCCCAATTTGGTGAACAAATCTTAACAAGTGAAGATAATTTTTGTTGCAGATAAATATTAGTCTGAAATCGCTGTAAATATTAAATTTCGCTCTTTCTGCGAGGACAGTCGCGCTCAAGAGTATTGTCAAAGTGTCTCGTGATATATAAAATTTAAAGTTAAAAATGTTAAATCTTTAAAATGCTAGCTTAAGGAGAATGATAAGATAAAATTTTTTTTTAATTAAATTTTTTAAAAATAATAATTCATTTCAATTTTAAACCGGTCAGTAACTACATCTATGTTTCTTTTTTAGTTTCAGCGTAAAAAGTATCGAAAAAAGTTAAAGGTTTATAAAAAAAAATTCTAGTCGCTAATATCGAATTTTTTATCAGAAACAAAAAGTTAAAAATTTCGGATTCACAATGACCGCAAATTTGTATGAAAGTTGATAGATTAAGCTGATAGTGTTTATTAAAGGGTTTAAAGGGTCGCTTAAAACGATTTTTTAAATAAAAAATGTAAAATTCGAAATCGCGGATTCAAAATAGCGGCGCAATTTTAGAATAATTGACAGGTTGGGATACAATTGCCCACTTGTGGGTTTTAGGGATCGCTCATTACGATTTTTGCTATCATTTCATTGAAGATTTAAAAATATGTCTTTGAACTAATTTTATGAAAATCAAATAGTTTTAAAATTTGTTCGGAAGTTTTGAAAAGATTTTCATTTTTTAAAATTAATTCTCAGAAGAAATTAAAAAGATTTAAAAACAGTTTTTAAATTGGCAACCAAGCATCTTAAAGGTTTCGAGTAAATTTCTTTATTTTAAAAGAATAAGAAAAAATTCGAGTTATTAAACAAATATTTAGATAGCGTAAACGCTTAAAAAAAAAGAAAGTTTTCTAAGAGTTGTGAAAAGTTCAAAAACTCTCAAATTAACTTTCTTACGATTTCCGGAAAAATGCGAAATGATTTTTTTTTTAATTTTAAAATTCATTTTTGAAGGAAATTTTAATGGATTCCCAAAGGTTTCTGAAATTGCAAGAAAACCTAAATCATCATAAGCAAATTATTCTACTTTTCCAGATTCACGTTAGAGGTCTGGGGTTCAATCCCTGAGCCGGTACATCTGGACATTTTTCTATGTACCTTTACTAAGTTTCTGGTGGTTCGGATCCCACCTCAAGCTGTAGGTCCCCCCATTGTACACTTGGCTGCAATCCAGTACGTCAGTTGGTTAGACGCTCGGACTTCACCTCAGAGATCGGGGTTCAATCCCTGAGCCGGTACCTCTGGAAATTTTTCGATGTACCTTTACTGTGGCTCTGGTGGTTTGGAACCCACCTTAAGCTGCAGGTCCCCCTATCGTTTAATTGATTGCATTATAAAAATGCGTCCGTGACTTATGCCGGGACTTATACCGGGACAGCTCCGTGTTAAATAATTGAAAATAAAATCCAACTCTAGCCAAAAATGCCTTCAACATGTTGGACGGTAACCATCTTGAACCCGTGACAAAAAAGAATTATTTATTTATTTATTTATGCATTCTACATGTATGTCTTTTCCAACTTTTACATTTGTTTCCCCTTTCCCCACTTAAAGCTAGAATACAATATTTGTGAGTATCAATAAAAATATTATGTTAACAATTTTGTTACTAATAACATATTAATTTAAATAGAGTTTCAGTCTCCTTAGCACTACTATAATAGTGTCGTATCTTTCTTATGTTCCTAATAATACTTTGGCATAACATTTAAACAAGCATCACTAACTGTAAAGTCACAAAATTATTTGTGGCGCCTATCACCCAAATATCTTCAACATCTATTCCAGCAGTGAAAGAGAGTGATATTCTCATATTAAGGTTGCCCCAGCCCATAAGCCTTTTTTCGCCAGGGTCTAGGGACTTTAATAATAGATTGAACTTGTCAAACAAAAATAGATATTCTTAACTGGGTATTCGCGAAGCCGGTACAGTACGCGATCGGACCAGTTCAGGGGTGAATACTCCTTGAGATCATTTCAAGATCATTCATTTCTCCCCCCAGCCCCTGTCTTTCTGTTATCCCTCTTCCCTTATCCTCATCAGTTTCTCCCACTCTCTCACATATTTACAAAGTTCTGATACTGGCTTCCCCCCCAAGATTGTCCAGATTGACTGCTTACATCCGAGATGACTCCACCTTTCCCAATGATCTCTTAAAGCTGCTTTCGCTGTATCACACTTCAAAATATGTTCTCAGTTTTCTTGCAGCGACCCGCATAGCCTGCATTTTACTTCTGAGTAACCTTTATTTCCCGCCTTTCCGATGTTACCACAGCGCATTCTTGTCCATATGACTTTGTCCCCCCAGGTTTTGCTCTCGTCTTCCCAGTAGCTATAATCTCCCACCTCCCTGTCAATAAACTTATATCCCGGATTGAAACTGGATTTCAGGATTCTATTGATGTCTATTCTTTTGACAATAATTAATAATAGATCTAATAGATCTAAGAAAGCATCCAGGGGTGACTATTGTCACTTCCAACGCTCGTGGACCCTCGTAATTGTATACCTACAACATCATTGCAGGAGGTTCCAAGCATCGTATTAAATTATTTGAATTAACTTATAAGATTCTAATCTCGTCAGTCACTTGACTTAGTCCGTGGCTATAATGTACAACCGGGTACACCCGTTGTTCAGCTTAGCTGCTTTACAACCTAACCTTCTGCAATCTATCTTAAATCCTAACTATGATGTAACTGCTTTTTTACGCTGACTAGCTCAAAAGGACAAAAAAAGAGAAAATAAAGATAAATAAAAATACAAATAACATTGTGCAGTCGTAAATCGTAAATTATAAATTACAAGACGAAGGACACGGTGGTCCACCCACAATTTTATGTACATTTCATTTCTAAAAAATTGAACACTATACCAATCGATCGGATCTTTAAGATCGTTTAACAAACGAGGAGCTACGCATGATAAAGTAGCTTCCGCCTTCGCTGTGCGGGCTAAAGGGACCGAAAATTTTCCGTTCGATCTTGTCACAAGAGACTTTCTAGCCCGATTTTCTTCCACACTGGAAATGAGAATTGATATGTAAGACTGCATCTCTGTTGACCAAACTTTGAACGCAAGAATGCAGAGGTGCAATCTCCATCGTTTGCCCATTTTTAGCCAACCACGTTCCCGAAAAGTAGGAGTGATATGATCGAATTTACTTATGCCGAACTCGAATCTTAAGCAGGAGTTTTGCTCTCTCTGAATTCTCGCCTTCAGCGGCGTACTCAGAATACCTATCTCATTTGACACGTCAATGAAGGGTGTCAACTGCTTAAGACAGATCTTCTCTAATACTTTCAAAAGGTAAAGCAGAATAGTTATCGGACTTAAGTCGCTAAACGTTTTCGGACTATCGCATTTAGGTAGAGGACGAACAATACCTAATCCCCATGCCAAGGGAAATTTTTCTTGCCATAACGAGGTATTCATGATATTTAATAATGCAGGAAGACATGAGGGTACACAAAGATAAACTGAAGAACCATTAATGCCATCCGATCCCGTAGCTGTCGAAGTGAATGATTTCATAGCCAGGTAAAATGTTGCCAGCAGATGACTGACGGTCGTGGATTAATGTCGCTGATGCTACCGATGATGGTATGGTATCTAGAAACAAGTCTTTAATGCTAGTGGGATCCATAGGAAGATCTCATCAAGAGAACTGTCTTTGTCCTGACCAGACACCTGCCAGATTTCCCTTTTCTCACATGTATTTAGAGTGTGCTACCTTACTAAGCTGGCTGGAAAGGAAGGCATCAAGATCGAAGAAGTCAGTCAAATCAGGGATTTCTATAGGCTTAAACAAAGCGTGTGACGCGTGATGAATCCATATTGCTTTGCTGAAGATCCAAGCTCTAGCGTGAAGTTTTTCAGAACTCAGTTTAGTCTTGACCACCTTCAGTGCCTTATAAAGGTCTTGAGGATAATTACAGTTGATGTGGATAGGGCCGTCAGCCAGGTTAGAATCGATATCGTGGACCATTAGAGATTTTTTATTCTTAATTTTAGGTGCAACAAAGTCATCTCGAAGTTTAGTGACGTTGAACCTGACTATCATTGGATTAGGAATGGTTCTGTTTCCCACTGAAACTCTAAATACACCTTTTATATTGGTTTTGTTGGTCTTCGACTTGGCAAGTCTGCACATCGAGTCGACGAGGTCTGGAAGCTTTTCATAAGGGGACACCGGAATACCCGTAATAATTGCCTCCCTGTCACGATCTGCCTCTTCTGGACTTCTAATACGCTTTCCGTATGTGTTCTTAAGACTGATGAGTTCCTCATTGCATTCCTGATAGTTCTTGAAGTGTTCCGTACTTGAGGCTTGCAGGTCGGCGATATCAAACTTTGCAGATTCGAATTGTTCAAGTAGGAGTGCATTTTGCTTGGATATTTTTTCAAGTCTGCCGATAGAGAATCGTAGCTGACTGACAGGTTTGAAAGAGCCATTAGCTTCGACTTACTCTAACCTCTCACAGATGGTGTTCAATTTCGAGAGGATTTTCAAAGATACGGTCTCGGGAGAACTTTGTTCAATGGGTACGACTCTAGTGTATTCTATATTAGGTTCACCCAACAGAGGAGAATCGTTGTGGGACCCAAGGTTGCTTTGCTTTGTAACATTTGACCTATCCCTATTTGGGGAATTCAGGACATCCTCGTCGGTAAGCTCGTATGCCTCGTCCTCCTTAACATCCATGGCAGGTTCTAGTTCACTGATTGAAATCAAAGAAATTCCTCGCGAAGCATCCACATAAGCAAGGCAGTCCCGACAGGAGACCTGCGTGTATTTCTGAAAAAGGATTCTTCTCTGAATCTCTCCAGTAGCTTAACGGGAAAGGACCAGACCGGCAATCGGACATATTTCGGATCGACTCCCAGTGGAGTTGAAGGAGAAGATATTTTTTCAGAAAAAGAAATTAATTTATAGCACCATCTAGTCTAGAAAGATGTTAAGAATTTCTTTTATTTTCTGATCGTAATACAGATTCCTTGAAAACTTTGACTTGTAAATCCTGGAAAAATAATGTGGATATTTCTCAAAAAGGATTCTTTTCTCGAGCACTGTAGTAGCTTAACAGAAAAGCAACCTACCGGCAATCGGAAGTTCTGTAGATCAATTCCCAGTAAAGCGAAAGGAGATCTTTTGTCAAAAAGTTTTATTTAAAAAACTGTACAAGATATGTTTACATATGTGATTTAAGCAATTTCGATGTATATAATGAGTCACTCTTCCAGAATTGAATAATGATTGATTTATGTCCCGTTCTATCATTTTTGCAAGAGTATTCATAATATTTAGCTTGAAATGATGTATATTTTGTGGTTAATCTATGATTGCATAATATTTTCCCAAACATCGATTTGTTACAAGCCAATGGTTATTCGGGGGGGGGGGGGGGGGGGGGGGGGGGGGGGGGGTAATGTAACCTGTCATTAGTGACTACTTTTCTGAACTAGGGCACATTAAATCGTCGAAAAAACAATTTTTTATGAGTAAAAATCATGAGAGGTGGATTTGATAGAATTACATTTGGAGACTACAATCATTTATAATGAAAACGAGAATTTTCTTCATGGATCCAGGCGTCAGAAACGTATTGATTACTATACTCTAAATCATAACAATGTTACGTTAGCATTATATAATTGCAAATCTCTTTTTTCCAGATCGACTTAAGATATACCGAAATAAGTTATACATTACTTGTTTTGAAAAAGTTTTTGTGGTGGAACTCAATAGGAATACCGGAAGGGTGTTATCACTAAAGCTAAATACAGGTCAATTAGATCCTAAAGAAGATCATAAATATCTTCACGACAATGGCTTTAAAGAAGTTCAGAAATCTATTGGCGGAATACACTTTTACGTTACTATACAAACCAAGCCAATATTTAATATTTGGAGAGGCTATCTTAACCCAGATGAGCTCTCAAAGGACTTAACTAAGACCCCTCAGCCTAAGAAAAGACTCACTAAATTAAACATTGTATAAAGATTATTCACATACTTTTGAAAAAAGAAAGCATATCGTTAATTTAATAATAGATTAGGTAGGGTACATTTTTACAATATTTCTTAAATGTGATTTTTCTTTAAACCTGCTAATCGCCTAAAAGAATAATAGATAGATAGATAGATTTTATTGTAAACAGCTTCTTGCGCGGGTGGAAAAATCTTGTGGCAGTTTTGAAGCATACTAGTCAGGACAGTTTTCCTTAGGCCTGTATATTTACGCAATAGCTTGGCGCTATCTAGAAGTTCGTTGCGAATTTGAATATATGAAAACCGTTAAGATTTCAGCTTATTTCAGGCAGAAAAACGGTTAAGATTTAAGCAAAAATTATAGAAGTGAAGTAATATTTTATTAAAATGAATATTGCGAAACAAAAAATTGAAATTTATATCCGAAAGAGTAAATCAACTTTCAGATTAATGAGTGTGTTAAGGCGACGGGATAAAGTTAGAGCAACCTAATATGACATTACATCAGAAGTTTGACACCCAGCGTATGTGCAAGATTTGCAGCAACTGATGCTTTCGTTTTCTTGTGTATAAAAACCTTCTTTTATATTTTTAATTTACTGCAAAATCTATAGATTGAACATTTATGTGATAAAAAATGTTTATATTATTTAATTATATTTTTTGTCAAAATTAGACGATCAGTCTAGAAACTAGTTTATGCGAGTATCAGGTCCTAGTCTTTCAACTAGACAGTCGGTCTGAGGCGCGTCAATTTCGATTCAAGGTGCATTAGACAGAAACCACGGATGAATAATGAGGAGACCGATCATGCTGTACAAAGCGTCTCAAGTTTTGGCTGCAGTAAGTGCACATTTACTGCCAGAGTTAGACGTTTTGAAGCTAATGCTCACAACGAAGGGGGCCTGCGCACTGAGATTTGCTATCTCCTTTTCTCCCAAAAGAAGTGTGCGAGTAAGTGCCGTGTTAAAAGCATACATTTTTAACCAAAAATATAACATTCTACCAAAATAACACTTTTTAACAAAATGCATGAATTTTTAAATAAAAAGGATAAATTTTAAACAAAAAATAAAGAAGTTACATTTTCAGAAACAATATATATATTCACGTACCTTGCTTGGTAAAAACATTGTTATTCCTGATGTACTCGTGTTCCTATAGGATGTTTGACACATTGGAACACAACATGCCATTTTTATCAGCTCAATTTTTATTTTTTCAATTTTCAACGGTTAAGGTTACTTTAGAAAAAATTGATATAACATCAATCTCTGTCGTTGTCGTGGTTGTGAAGCACTGGCACTCACTCGCACACTTTCCGCGGAAGAAAGGGAGGTAGAAAATCACAATGCGCATTTCCCCTTCGTCGTAAGCATTAGTTTTAAACGCCAAGTCTGGCAGTAAATGTACAGTTACAGCAGTCAGAACGTATGTTCGGAGATCGGTCTCCTTATTATTACTCCGTGACAGAAACGGTTCAGCGCCACGAAATTTTTCCACACGGGTTTCCGCGCAATCTGGTATACAAAAATTAATGTTAGTTTTTAGATAATTGTAACAGTATAACTTGAAATTTATTTAATAATGTTAGTATCAACTATTAATATTATTGTTAATATGAAATATAATAATTATAGATTAGCAAAATAATAAAAAATTATTGATCAAATAAAAGTCCATCTATAAATTACGGAACATGTTTTTGTGATATTCTTACCACCATCCCCCGCTATTATAATGATTGTAACATTTTTATAAACTTAGGGACAATGATCTACTATCGGCGAGAAAATACGAGTCCCTTGGCTTTGACATTAAATAAGTATGGCAAGAAAAAATGGTAGGTTATTGAACGAGGTATCACTTTAAAGGCGCAAATGCTTACATTAATAGGAAAAATCTGGAAAAATTCATAGTCGTACATTAAACATTTCTGAACAGATTGCTGTCGAACCTCACTCCGGCCTTCGAACCCTGTCCCTGTGCTGAGGAAAACCGTGACCGATCTCCTGAAAAAACGGCACCACGCTGGGCTCTCGCACTTGCTTTCCTATATAAAAAACTGACTTCAAATATCGCAATTTGTATGAAGACAGCAAGAAGCACATTCTTCGCTTAAATTTTAAATTACCACAGATAGTTCAACTAACTACTTTTCGGCTCATCAACGTACAACATTTGCACCTTTAAAATGAGACCTTTTTCATTAACCTACCTTTTTTCACATATTTATTCAACGCCAAAGCCAGAGGAGTCCAATTTTCTCGTCGATCGTAGGGATGGTCTCGGAAGTATAATCCCTAAGCGGAGGCGTCACAACCGTGCTGATGCTGAATGGCATCTGGATGAGGTGTCTTAAAAGGTTACTCAGGGATCCTAGGCGACCTTTCAGAGTGAGCAGCCATATCCTTGCATGCGGGGCTCTACAAGAGAAGACGAACCCTTTCCCTAGCTGTTTGTGGGAACAATAATAACACCACTAAACCACCAAAAAGTTGTAACTGCTGTTAAAAATGATGGAACGCGCAGAGCACTTGACGATGGATCAGAAAACATTTATGGTCAAACTAGACTTCGGGGTGCTGAAAATAATTTAGATGAAAACACGATGACTAACTGGCGAAATGCTCAATCAGAGTGGACGACTCAACTCAAGGATGACTTTCCAGACTGCTACGATTCTAGCATTATTCCTGTTAGAGAAGGTTTCATGGCACGTATACATAACCTATGGTGTCAGAAACACCCAGACCTCCAGCACGTTTCGCACCAGCCATTGCAAAATCAACGTGCCTACCTCTTGAAAACTGGATACGTACGCAGATCGCTTCCTCAAAGGCTGCATTAACAAGCTACAGACGAAAATGAGGAAGCAAAATTGAGACTTATCACGGAAAGCTGGCACGTTCTGAGAGGACATTGATTTTAGGACAAGGGGGAACATTAACATACGGGTTGCTTCTAAGCTCCAAGATCTGGCTTTAATGGGTTCCTCTCTTCGTATGGATATATTAGAGGAGTTCGACCTCTGAACGATCATTTGCTCAACTTATTGTGCTGCGAGAGCTTTGGCTGATTTGAATCGAAGACTCAAACCGACGATGGATCAAAAGGCCAAAATACGTATGCATCATCTGAACAAGAAGAGTGGATGGGTAAGACAGTAGGCGTCCCTTGTTCCGTGTGTCATTGACGACATGACATCTGGTAGACCGTTTATAGAAATGGTTGGAAATTTCGCCCAATTATATTGAGTCGCTTCAGCATTCTCCCTGTTCTTGTCAAATACCACCCAAAGCCAATGAGGTAGAAAATTTTTGGAGAGAGGTATACAAGATCTGGAAAACACTGGAGCTGAAAAAGATACTAATAATATCTTCTTCCGCGAAGAGTTTGGCGACAAATTTATAAAAATTAAGGAGGAATATTCATCAACCAATGCTGAAAAGATTTAAAAAAAAACACTGAGCGTTAGGGAGAAATTTTCCGCTGCAGGACTAAGATGGTTAGAGTCAGAAACGTCTGTTCCGCAGTGGTTAGTGTTTGAAGGCTATATACTCCTACTGGAAAAGGCAACTTGTCCAACCAAGAAAACTGCAGGCCAATAACTTTTTTTAACACGCTGTACAAGATCTTTAAAGCTGTCCTAAATAACAGGCTTGTCCGAAGAATTGAGCCTGTGAAGAGAGAAATGTACGAACAACGTGACTCGAAAAAAGGTGTAGTAGGATACTGAGAAAACCTGCTAATTGGCAGGTGCGTCTGCAAAGATGCGGTAGCATACCAGCGAATCCCATCCATGGCCTGGTTTGACTACGGGAAAGCTTTATATTCAACCTCTCATGTACCTATCATCTATACGTTGGAAAGTTTGCAGGTTCATCTACACATGGTAAGATCCATTGAGAGATTAATGCCCCTTTAAAAAACTAGATTTACTATCTCATCTGGAAAATATCGAGTGATAATGAACAATGTCACATCAGATCGGGACGTCTTTTAGGGCGATACCATGAGCCCTCTGCTTTTTTACGTCACACTGCTTCCACTACTACTCGCACTACAAAAATTTCTGGATCCCCCTGTGGCGACACTAGTCTTTGCGAACATAAGGTCAGTCATGTATTTTATATGGAAAGCATAAAGAACTATGCTTCTAGTAAAAACATACCTCGAAGTACTTTAAATATCTTCAATGAGTACAGAGGACAGATTTGTATGGATTTTAGATTGCATAAGTGTGTCACCATTTATTTGAAGAAAGGAAAGATTGTTGGCGTTCACAAGGACCCTGAGCTTGTGGTTATACGTTTTATTAAATATTATGACACTGAAGAGACCTATACATCGCTGGGCGTGCCTCAAAGCCGTATTCAAGACGCAAAATCGGTGAAGGAATCTCTCGAAAGGAGATACAAGCATCTTATTTAGAAGATTTGGTCTTAAAATCTGTTAGCGTTGAACGAGGTATCTAAGACTAACATTCTTGCCGTCCTGGTTCTACTTTTCTAGATTTGGGTGGTTCAATGAACGAAGAACTAGCTTCAGGCCCTGACATCGTTATAAAAATAGTCAGGAACCACGAAATGAATTGCAAAATTCCTTTATAAAACCGCAGAATAGGCGACCGAGACCCTTGGCCTGAATTTTAACATCAGAAATGAGGAATGTAAATTGCTCCATCTAGATGCTTCTCTTCTAAAAGCCAAAGTGTAGAAAGTAGAGGTTAAAAAATTCTGCACGTATCATGCGTGTCATTCCGCATGAAAAATTCCGCGTTTCATGAACCGACTGAGTGCCTAGAACGCATACTATCTGGATGTTCCACGCTCCCTGGAACTACGTATCTCTACAGACATGACGCGGCCCTAACAGATTTTTTTTATTATCATCTTTGTCGCTCTTACGGTGTTGGCCAAGGCTCTGCCCTGTCAAACTACAATTTTCAGACAGCCGTCTCCGTTACATACTCAAGGCCTCACATCGTTCTTCTGGACTTTACAAAACGCACTATATTCGTGATTAAATTCTCGGCTTATGTGGATTACAACACCACTGCCAAAGAGAAGGAGGGTTTTCCAGTTTGTCGTTATTATTTCATTGTGTTCGGTGACTACCCATTTTACGGTCATAAGACTTGATCATTAGTGTAATTTACCGCGGTTCTACTGGGAGTCGGTGTCATTTTTAGATGACGGTTGCACCCATCAGTACCATGCGCTGAAATATTAGTGTATTCTATTAGTAGAATTAGTTTCAGATAATAAAATGCAAAGATATATTTGTTTTGAAGTTTATTTATTTCCACTCAATAATCTACCCCTACGTTTTTCGTTGAAAATTACTATTTCTTATATAAACCTTTTAATAGGTGGTTCAAAATTTAATTATTTTATTGAAAATCCAATATAGCATTTATTATCATCATCATTTAATAATTTGATAGAAACTTTCATAATTCGATAAAACATTAAACTTTTCGGTAAAACATTGAACTACTTTCTTGAAAATTCATTTTTACATTTTGAAAAACAGGTTTTCAACAGAATTGAAAATTTGAATGGCCTTTTTGTATAATCGCTTAGTGTCATAAACTGAAGGTGAAATTGAAAATTCATAATTTTATTTGAAATCTCGTTGGTTGAAATTGTTTTTGTTGTGCATGATTGTTTTTTATTCACTGAAGTTTCATCTATTCCACTTTTAGCTGAAAACGGTTTTTTTAGTTAATAATTCATGTACGTGTTTAAAAAAACGTATTTTTTCTTTAAAAATTAATTATTTTGGTAAAAAATTCAATTACTATTTAGTCACAAATTCATCTAGGTTGTTCAAAATGCAATATTTTTACTTTAAAGGTATGAATTTGAATCAGTTAAAATTCAATTTAATTTAGGGCCCTTATTAATTTCACATAAACATGCACTGAGTTTTAAGTATAAGAAGTTGAAATAAAAATAAGTTTATATTATTATTTAAAATCATGGTATTCAAAGAAAAATTTGAGAAATGATTCATTCTTTTGTTAGTAATATTTAATTTTTTACTTAATCGATGGGGTTAATAAATTTAAGAATATCTCCGAATACAAATTTTAAAGATATTTTTAATTAAACATATTAATTAAATCCCCAGAATGCAAGAAAAAAAACATTATTTCTAATATATTTAGAGAACCGTATATATTTTACCAGTCAATTATTATGAAAAATTGCAAAACATTTCAATTACTCCATTCTATGAAAAATTATTGATGGAAAATATTTAAGAAACCTAAAAGAATGATAAAATTGACTGTGATTTTTTTCCCCAAAAGTTAAATAGGCATCTTCTTGTAGAGCTTTTTAAATTAATTTTGATATTATGTTTTTTCGCAGACAAAAAATTGAAATTTAAAAAAATTATAAAAATAAAGCGCATGCTAAAAAAAACTTGTTTCGACTATTCTTCATTGTTTATACAAAAACAAACAAAAAAACAAACAAAAAATCAGTCATGAAAGAAAATAAATGTCATCTAAATTATAATTTTAGAGAAAAAATCATTTTGAATAGAAAGGAAAATTTAATAAACATTTCTTCAAGTTTACTTTTTTTAAGGGCTTATAATTACATACACAACTTTTCTAGGATTCTTGGGAGAATGTTAAACAAGTTTCAAATGTTTCAGAAAAGATCAAAAAGTATTATTTTTTAGAATGTCGCAAAATATGAGGAAAAAGTCGTGTCAGCTCAAAACATATTTGAGAATGTTAGAAGTATATAAGATAAATATATTTTAAACTGACTCAAATGATTTCTAGATTTCTTAAATCCTTTCAAATTATAAAAACTGAACTTTAATCTTACAGATATTTTCGACATTCATAGAAATATTTTGAAATGTTTTAATACTTTTTAAAATATTTTTTAAACTCTTATTTTTAAAAGAGGAATGCATTAAAATTTTTCTCAGGAATCTCAAGAACAGTTTTTTTTAATTTTCTTGTAGCCTTTCAAATCTCGTGAAAAGCTTCGACATTTTTTTCGATATCATCAAAATTTTACATTGTAAATGTAACAATTTGGAAAATTTTATTAGGTTTTATTAAAAAAAATGAGAATTGAGTTTATATTCTCTCATTAATTAAAAAAAAATTGTCATCGTGAAAACTTTGAAAATAATTACTACGCTTTACTTACTAAGTATTCGAAAATTACATATTTTTAAACTATTCTGAAATATGCTTAATTTTTATTTACATTAAATTTTCTATTCTATATGTCTCTTAAGCTTACCCGAATTTTGGAGATTTTTTTGTAATTTCGCTCATTGAAAAGTTTTGAAACTTTGTTACTTTTCTTTTGATGTTTATTCATGAAGATAAGAAAAAAAAGTTAGGTTGTAAATTGCTAGTAGAATTCCAGCGTAGATTTTTTCAAATGTTAATCGAGTACAAGGTCTATTAACTGATGCCTTTGATTTCATCATATTGCTTTAACCTAAATTATTTCTCATTTTTCTGCCGCTTTGCTTAGTATAATACCCCAGGAAATTAAATTTTTTTAATAAATTGCATGTCTGCAACTATAATGTTTATAAATAAATATTGATTATGATAGGTATATATACCCGTGAAAATTTTCCTAATTTGTCAGATAACGTTTACCAATTCTATCGATCAAAAATGAAGTTTCTTATACAGGCTGTACTTCTTGCACTAACTTTTCCTCTCAATTGTGATGGTAAGCTTACCCGATTTATTAATAAATTTGTGAAATTTTGAAGAAAAAATTTGAAAATATCCCTTTTGAAATATCAATACCATCGCTCTGTTTTACAGGGTCCCAAATAACCCCCATAAGTGAAAAAATGGATTTTGTTAGTTTATGGTGCTAATTATGACTTTTTTGGTTATTTTTTATGCAAACTGTTTCTGGCACATTAAAGAGCATTTGATACTGATAATTAAAGGTTTAAATAATTTGTTTAAAAAATTTATTATTGTATTTAGCAATTTTCTCATAGAATGGAGTTAGAGAGCTGCCGTTTCTTCACAAATATTCCACTAAAAAATTTCATTTTTGTTTCTTTATATAACAGGGTTCTGCGTTTTTGTACATTTTTTTAAATTCATCCTTTTAGGTGAAAGTTACAGTTTTTGTTGTTGAATTCAACCATTTCTTATTAATTTATCAATCTTTTTTGATTGAAATCTCGAGAATTACATTTTTCTTTAATTTATTTGTTTGTTTATTAAAATTTTTTTTTACAATATAATTATTTTCTTAAAAGTTTAAGCGGAAATTTAACAATTATAACGGAAAATTTAAATATTATTTTTGCTTGATGATTGATCGTTTTTGGTAGCATACGCAAGTATTCAGTTAAATATTCAAGTGCTTTGCTGAAAGTTTATACTTTTTCGTTAAAATTCTGCAATTAAAAAATATTGAATCTGTTTATGAAATTTTTATATGTTTCGGCTTAGAATAGAAATATAGGATCAAATATTCCGTAATTGCTTAAATTTTTTTTTTTAATATCATTCGTTTTGAAAATTTTCAAACAAAATAATTGTAACATTATTCTTAAATTTTTCAGTTCGATTAGTAGAGAAAGTCAGTGCCCTTTCAGATATCTACTTCAATCTTTAAACAATCTCATTTGCCTGTAAAAATTATTAACAACAGTTTTTGAGTTGAAACTTTTAATTTCTAAAAATCGTAAAAAATTTAGAAGACTAAGCGAGCATCATAAAATTTATCAGCATTCAAAAAAATGGGTTTCTATTTTTATGTAAGATTGTAGTTGAGAAAATGTATTTCAACTCTCGTTGACTTAAACTTAAAAAAAATTGTTCAACAAAATTGCACAAGAAAGCTTAAAAAGAATTATAATCCTTAAAAATTGTTTTTTTTTAAAAAAAAAAAAATACTCAAGAAAATCATATATTTAACAAACAGAGGCATAAAGCTATAAACCTTTTGTTATTGTGTAGAAGAAAATTTATCTACAAATTTTTTAACTGAAATTGTGAATATTTAGTCCAAAAAGATTGATCTTTCTTCTTTTTTAAATTCATTTGTTTTCTAACAATACAATTTTTCTAAGGTTCTTGAGAAAATTCCAAACAATGTAGAAAGTCATTACAATTTTTTCCAAAAATCACAGAAAAAATTTTGTTATTTTCTTAAGACTTGCAAAACATTTGATTAAAATTGATTTGTGAAAATAAGAAATCAGTATAAGTTTTACCATTATGAAAAAAAAACATTTCTATCGTGAAAACTTGAAAAATCTTCAATAAGCTTTACTTCCCAATATTCAAATATGAACATTTTAAAAAACTTTTTGGAAATTTTTTTAACTTTCAATTCAATTTTGAATTTTTTTAAACTTCTAAATATCTCTTAAGTTTACTAGAATGTTTTGTGAAACTTTGTGATCTCGCTCATTGAAAAATTTCACTGATATAATTTTTATTGAAATCATTTCATATGGTTTGAAATCTTTTTTAATTTTCTCTCAAAAATTATATTCCAAAACTAGAAAGAAAGATTACGTTTTAGTTTTTCACGAGGATTTCTATGTAGACTTTTGTAGTTTGTTAATTGATTCCAAGGTGTAATGAATCATTCATTTGATTTAATAATATTTCATAATACAGGAAATTTCAATAATTTCGAAGGTTTCGCATGTAGGTAAGTAAAAGGTTGGGTAATGAAATATTAATTCCGATAGGTAAATATATAGCGGTGCAAATTTTGTAAATTTGTCAGTTAAAGTTAACGGATTACCTCGATCGAAAATGAAGATCCTTATTCAGACTGTACTTCTTGCACTCTCCGTTCTCCTAAATTGTTTTGGTAAATTAACCCAATAAAATATACATAACATTTATGAAATTGAAAGGAAAGTTTTGAAACGTGTTGAGGAACCCTTTTAAATTAAAATTCTTAAAACTAATAACTTTTTATTTGTGTTTTAGATCAAATTTGACATTTTTCCACTTTAAAACTTGACATTGTTTTATCTTCTTATTTAATTATTTCAAAGCGTACCATTTTTTCAAAGCTTTGGAAATTTAAACTGCTCAAATAATCCGGATCACGAACTTTCGTAAAGCTTTATAGATGATATTACTTATTCCTCGGTGCTTTTATTCACTATTAATTTAATTTCAAACACTTCAAGTATGTATGAAATTGATTGGCTTTTATTGCATCGAAATTAAAATTTGTTAGTTATTATTTATTACCAAAAGCATTTAAATTGGGAATGGAACTCTCTCAAGTTTACTCCTTACCACGGTCAATCGCAAAACTGGCACAGTCTCAGAGCTTCACTGTATTTTTAGTTTATAAATTTGTTTGACGATTATTTTTTCCTAAAAATGACTTTTAGAAATTTTTTCTTGTACACGATTCATAGTAACACAAAGGAACAAGACAAATTTTTCATAGAACTTTTTTAGACATACCAATTTTTTAAAACATATTTTTGTATCTGCCATTGTTTGCAACAAAGCATACAAAATTCAACCGAAAGCAACAACATTTTTCTAGCCACAAAAAGTATTAAGGCAGCATAAAACTTACAAGGTATCTTCCTTATCAAAGCGAAAATGATTGTTGAAAAAATTACAAAAAATGTATAAGTGTTTTTTGTTGGGGAAATTGCGTTTCAACTTTTTCAGGAAAATCGCCCACATTTTTTTAACTAACAAAAAGGGTATAAATTATATTTCAAATCCGAAATATTCGTATTAAAAATTTAAATACTTCCTTAAAACTTGATTTTTTACTAAGTTAAAGATTCATAATTTTGATAGGAAATTCATCTCGTTAGTTGAAAATGCACGCGCCCGGGAAATCAATTTCAAAAAGTTCAAAAAATCGTGCTTTCGATTTTTTTAATTTCCTGAATTCTGAGAATTCTCTAAATTTTAGAGACTAGAAAATGCAAAAAGCTCGGAAGAATGAAAAAATACAGCTACATCAGGAACTCACCGAATTGAAGGAAATTAGAGATACTCAGGAATCGAGGGAATTTGCAGAAATTAAATGCTTGAAGAAATAAAGAAAATTCAAGGAATCAGAGGATTCCAAGGAATCCAGAGAACTTAAGTTCATAGAATTCAGGATATTCAGGGAATTTAAGAGATTCAAGAGAAATCTGAAAACTTTCAAGGAGCTTGAAAGCAATTATAATACTAGAAATAACTTGTAAAGAATTAGAAGGAATTCAGTGTGAGTTGAAATAATTTGAATTGATGAATTCAAAGCCCATAATTATAGGACGTAATATATTATTTGATAGAACAAACTAGCTCTAGGTCATATAATCAAGTATTTGAACATAAATGTGTTAACAGCTTGGCAAGGTTAAAGGAAAACCGATTTAGGTATATGCAATGTTATTTCTACCAAGGCTTTAATTCTAGAAAAACACTTTCAATTAAGAATATCTAAAATGAAAGTAAAAATTTTGAAGAATCTTCGAAAGCTAGATAAAACTAGAATAATATCTAAGAAAGTTAAAAATGACAAAACTTTCTATATCTAACAAGCGCCGAGCCCCAATAGGTCGTTAGTAATGACACACCAAAGCTGACCACTCTTGACCTATTCTTTTGGGAAAATTATTCTTGGTTTAAGTTTTTTGAAATAATTTTTTTGAAGATGTAGCTACGTTAAAATGTGCATATTCCATGTATTTAATCCTTACTGAGGAAAAGATGGATTAAGAATGATATTAAATGTTCTTAAATTCGATTGTTGATCGTAAAAGAAAATGTTATTGAACTAATTACGTCGTTATGCACGGAATGAAAAAATCTAATTAAACAATTTATTGATTGCTTGATTGGTTGATTGATTGATTGATCAGTTGACTGACTGATACATTATGGACCCCACTTCATTTACGTAACGGCTGAAGTCAAAGGGGAAGCTCTGAGAAATTTTATTACGATTCGTTACAGAAGAGGGGGGGGGGGGTCCTTAAGTCTTGTACGTAATTTCTGGAAATTCGCAAATTAAACAAATAATTCGCTTTAATTTTGCAGAAAGTTAATATGAATTTGACTTTAACGAACCAAAAAACGTTTCCAAACATGATGACGAAGAGCCCTGAAAATATTTTTGAATAGTAATATGTAAGCCTATAAAGCTCCACGATTTGAAAAAAGATACTGAAAGCCCGAATTCTAAAGAATGATTCGTCTTTTTCTATTGAAAAAGAAATAACTGTTAAAGAAAATATCTTGCTATCGCGGCTTGTGATAACTTTTTGGTTCCGAAAGCGTCTAAAATCTGATTTTTTAAATCTACACATTCTTATATATTTTGAAGTTCTGATTACCAACAGGAATAGAAACATTGGTAAAAATTAGGTTTACATGGTAGAAGTAAGAAAAACCTATAAAATAATGGGTTTTCCATTTGTTTCCTTGAATAATGAAAATTTCGAAAAATATATCCTGATGCAAATCCACAAAAAATATGTCGTGAAGAAGAAACTTGCCAGAAGGCCTGTATTTGCCCTAAAGCAGCTTTCTCGGCCAACTAAGGAGGTATGGTGCTCTCTATCTTTAAAATATGCCGAAAAACTTTTCGAGAGCATGCCCAGAAGATGCCATGCCATTATCCTGAACAGCGAAAATTAGACGGCTTATTAGGCAAGTCGTGGCTAGTGCTTTTTGCATACTGTTATGACAAAAGCGAAAAATTAGGTTTTCTTTAAAAGCTTCCGAGTAAACTCGTAACTTTTCGTTCGAAACAGATTAGGTGACAGTAATGCTTTAACAAATGTGACATGTTTGTGATTTTCCGTCTTTAACTTCGAATATCTCAAAAACTGTTATTCATAGGCTAAAAATGAATATATTATAAAATTTGCATAGAACGCTTGAGAGGAAAAATAAATTCAAAATAATTTGAACCGGCAGTCTAGGATCTGTCTTTAAAATTTGCTTTTTGCCGGCGCCAGTATATTTTACCAAAAACCGGCTTTATAGACACAACCACTTTATCAGATTGCTAACTTCAAAAAATGCATAAATCCTTGTTATTTTTTTACAGAGATATCAGCCCAGTTGTCGCCCAGAACAAGGCCTTTTCTATCACTTATTGAACAGAGACGAGAAGATGAGAATCATGAAGGTAATCCTAGTGAAAATAATGAAAATGTATAAAAGAGTCTTAATTGATGAAGTTTTTATATTTACAGCTTAAAATCTACAAATGTATATATATATAATCGCTTTAAACAGAAAATATTCTACGCGCATGATATGTCGTTTTTAATGTTTTAATAAAATTTTTGTATAAAAGGGTACTAAGGCGGAATTACATTTTGTTACTGAACACATTTTTCAGGCTGCGAATTCCCTTGATATCTTAAAAATTGGTTAAATTCCCATTGAAATCATTACGATTCATTAAAATATTCAGAAATTCCCTGATAACTTTGAAAGAATGTTTAAATCCAATTAAAACCTTTCAACTTTTTTTGAAATTGCAGTAAATCCGTAAGATATCATTTATCTAAAGTTGAATAAAAACGCTGCACTTATTTGGAAACGACAGTAATCCGACAGTGGATAAATTTGATTTGTATTATGATCAAAATTATCTGCCGTCGGATCATTGTAGTTTTTAATTATTTAGATCAATAATGTCTAGGGAATTTACGGCGATTCTTAGAAATCTCGAGAAATTTGGATATACTCGAAATCGTTAAAAATAGCTCAAAATGTTTCAAATCCTTTTATAGTTTGCGTTTCATGCATATCTCTTGGAGCGAGTGGCCTAACCAGGAGTTTTGGGCTGACTGTGAGTGCTTCCCATGGATTTATGTTGACTCCGAATGTGAACAGTCAGTGGCTCCCTGGAGGACAGAAGGAAACGAATGGAGCCTCTACAAAGTACCCGTAAAGACTCCATTGGGTCCCCATTTGGTTCCTTTTTAAAAAACTCGAAAAACAGCAAAATCAACTTTTAAATTGTATCCAAACCCGCAGGACTGTTTTCACAAAAACACTGCACGATAACGTTGCAAGTGGGGAAGCACACACTTTTGCCTATTGCACAGTGTAATAACCAGACAAGCAAAAAAGTAAACTGGCAGAAAATCACTTCTGTTTATAAATATTGGACCGATAAAAATAAATTAATATTCACTGCTATTTTTCAAGAGCATTGCTCCGATAAATTTTCGATACTATTTCTGCGATGTACATTCGCATGTCAGGTGACGCTGTTGACGAGGGCAAGTTCATTTTATCGCACATTTTTAGGCATCGAAGCCCCACTGATGCTCGACGTGAGCTCGCTATCAGGCTTATTCGCGTGTGTCTTTTTCGCAAAATAGTCTCCGGTTGTTTCAAGCCTGGGTGAGTATCCCCTCTCGGTCCTCTTCACACTGATATTCGTAGCGCGGCGTAAATTATCGGAATGTTTAAGTCCAAAAGCCCTAAGCCCCTGGTTTCCTGTATTTAAAACGTTCGGATGGTCCCGCTATTAAATATTTCAAAACTGCAGATTAAAAACTTTGATAGTATTTAATTTCATAATTTTATGTGTAAATAAAAAGTAATTTTAATTTGAAAAGCCTAAAATTGTACAATTTTAAAAATTAGAATTATTTTAAAGTCTTCAGTTGAAAATAAAGTTCTTATTCGTTTCAGCTTTAGTGTTCCGGAGTAGAAATCATCAGCTTTGATAATCAATTATAATATTTCTATTTAATAATGTTTCTAAATTATAGAATTTGAGAAGCTTTAACTTTAATACATTCAATTTTAAATTATTAAATTTTAAACCCTTTGAATTAAACATTTTTTAAATTAAAAGGTTCTTAATCTTTAATTATTTGTTCCTAAAGCATTTATTTGTCATTAATACAATTTAATTCCTCTGAATATTAAATCGTCCTATTTCCAAAATTCCAATTTCAAAAAAATTCAATATTAAACATATTACCTTGTCCTATTTCGAGATTAACAATTTATCTTATATGCTACGAATATTTACCGGGCTGATCTAATGAGATGAAAATTCAAAAAGCAATGTCCAATATTTACATCTTTCTATTGCTTCCTGCTTTGATTTAAAAATATCTACAAATCTAAGGATATCAAGTCAGCTTGATGTAGAGTTGAATTTTGAACAATTTTGGCAATATTATACAAGCTTTTACTGATTTAAGGTGCTTCCTCAGGCTTGATGTTTAGTCCATGTATTAAATGACAAAATTTATCCTAAAAATATAAATTGTTTGATGTTACATTTCTAACCTGAGAATACAAATGGGTAAATGAAATCCCTCAAAGCGTGGTATTCCGAAAAATGGTATGATTTTCGTTTTTTATAGTCAATTGAGAATATGATGAATTTTATGCACCTGGAAAGGAGCAAACCGTTAACATGAGTGCACCCATGGTGAACAGAATATTGGGGCGGCCAGTTTCTGAATAAAGCAACGGCAGGTCTAGAGTTTTGTTTTTCGACGATACTGTATTCATCGTAAGCCTAGGATCGAGCTCAGCATTAAGACTAAGTACTGTCATGACTCACTCAAGCTTTCTATTGTTAGAAATTAAAGCCGGTTGAAAGAAGTTATAAACGGTCAAAATTCAGGAATATTGGAAATTCTTTAATCGGAAAAGTGTGGAATTGAAAGTTATTTCTTTCTTATGATTAGACTTAACGGGTATGTAATTCGCAGCCTTTTCTTCAGTGACTTCTTATCCAAATTTTTCAACCAAAAGCCACACTTTTATAAGGCCATAAGAAGGTTGCGTGAGGCATGAAAGGCACTCAATCTAAATCCTGGGTTCGATCCTGGGTTTACGATGTATACCGTATCGTCGAAAAAATAACACTTTAGACTTCTCGTGATTCATTCAGAAACTGGCCTCCCCGATATTCCGTTCACCATGGGTACACTCATGGTGGTGGTTTGCTCCTTCCCGGGCGCATAAAATGCATCATACGTTCAATTAATAAGAATAAATAGGAACCAGACCATTTCTCGAAACTCCCTTTTTGTGAGATGGTCTTTACTCATTTAGATTATGTAGTTAAACTACATAGGGCGCTACGAAAGTTTTGCAATACGCGAAACCTATTGGAAGAAGAGTAATGATCCTGGCGTCATTAGAAAGAGCGTCCATAATTAGGTAGAAAGAGGAAACCTGTTGTCTCAGGTCTCAGTACAGTCGAAGTACGCAGCCCGGAACGATTGAGAAATGGCGTCGTAGACAAAGGAAGAATATCGTGCGATAATTCGATACAACTTTTCTCGCGATTAAACTGTAGACCAAAGTTTTGAGGAAATGTCTCCGGAATTGAGTAATTATTGCCCGCATAGCACAGCAATTTTTCAATGGTAGAAACAGTTCGAAAGGGGAAATTTCGGTCTCGCGGACGACTCGCGCTCAGGTCGACCGCCGGAAGTAGTGACATTGGAAAACATTGTGTCTGTGAATAATCTACTGAATGATAATGGAAGAATCACATACTGGCAGATAGAGGAAATGTTACACATTAGTGCACCAGCAGTCTACATGAACATTTACATGTTAGGAAGGTTTGTATTGTATTGGTACCACATTCTTCGACCGAGGAGCAAATGGCAGCGATAGTAAAGTGGTGCCAAAAAATGGTAAAAAGATTTGAATAGAGATCTTCTCGGGATGTAAATAGTATTATGACAGGCGACGAAGCCTGGCTGTATTATTACCCCAAGTCATAAACCAACTCAAAAACATCAGGCCGAAATGTCGACTCAGCATCTGGCTACTCCACAACGACAATGCACCGGCTGACAGAGCGAAGGTCACAGCTGTTTTTTTGGTAAAATCTGGACTGACTATTCTAGATCACTCTCCTTACAAGCCAGATCTTGCTCCTTGTGACTTTGACTTATTTCCGGAAGTAAAAAAACAACTGAAAGGGCGTCGATTTACTAACGAAACTGACCTTTTGAAAGCGTGGGATCATGCGTGTGCAGATCTTCCAGAAGAAAAGTGGCAGGGCCATTTCAATGACTGGTTTCGACGTATGGAAAAGTGTAGGCACTGCGGTGATTAGTACTCCGAAAATATATAAAAGGTTTGTCTGTATTGCAAAACTTTCGTAGCGCCTTATGTATTAAATAAAACAATGGATAATTGTGAGGGAAAAGCTGACATTTATAATACATGGGCTAAATATCAAGCCTGACGAAGCTCCTCAACTTCACGAGAGCCACAACCACCCGAAGTATCTGGAACTGAGCAGAGGGACATGGTGGTGAATCTCAACCTACTTTTAGATCAGGTAACTGCAAACTTGGCCAGATCATCCCTATTCTCAGGAGTCTTTTGTTGGGAAATAGCTAAACAATTTCATATTAAAAATTCTTAATTTTTCAATTAGTTTTTACATTCCTCACTCCCACTGAGGTCCATGAATAGAACGCAAATTAGTTTTAAAAAAATGAATTCGCGACGAGCCTAACCATACCTGAAAAGGGAGCAAAAAGTTTGCCAAACACTGTTATAGAGTGTCGCGTCGCCTCTAATCGATGTGCAGGTCTTTGTGGCGATTGGTTTTGATATGTGTGAATCTATATTGAGGACTTCCCTGAATACACCAGTTTGCCGCTGTCCTTCTTTCTCTTTATAGATCCTCTAGGTAGAGATGAGACATATGAAAATCGTTTCTGATGCATTACAGCCAAATGAAATACGGGAGTCTTTTTTAGCACGTGATTTTAAAAGAAAGACCAATCGCACTGTCAGTACAACATAATCGATTTAGCCCTAAAGTAGTGAGGGCTCACATTTATAGTCTGGTCATTTCCGGACCCCAACTTTCCCTGAAGTGTGGCCTTGAGCGAGGGGAAATTTTATGACATTTACTCACAGGCCAGAAGTTCCGTTTTCATTATGACGCTTCCCTACTCGGCGCATGATAGTTCTATCTCATTCTTAAATTTCAGAGAGGAGGCGTAGTGTTGGATACGAAACATGTGGCCCGTGAGTGAAAATCATGAAATTTCTTCTCGCTCCATAGGTATGCCATAGAACAGGTCTGTGCAGAGAGGGGAAATCGTCTCAATGGCCACATGTTCGAGTTTCACCACTAATACCCTCTTCTCAGACCCAGAGCCCGTAGTTCAAACAAATGTTTGAACGAATTTTTTGAAGAAATTCAGGACAGCTGTTGCGTTTGGTGTAGTATGACAATATAACCACGAGTTTAACGCAACAGCAGCGCCATTTTGGATGAAGCGGCTGCCTTAAAATGTGGTGCAATGTTGCCCTATTATATTTCGGAACGCTGCTTTCTTTAAGAAGAGAACGTAAACGTACTACAGTAGTCGATCCGGCTTCTACATTCATATAAATTTTCTATGAATTAACGTGTGTCCCGTAAATAACGCAACCATCTTGCTAAATTCTGGGAGTGATGTGTCCTAAGAGTTTGGCCCGCCGTTCGTCCCTTTGTCGGATCGCAGCGTTCTTAAAATAAGAGATAATATGTCTTAAACACAGGGCGCGCTGACGCTCTTGTGTTTAGCTCAGCAGTGGTACGTAAAAGTACCACAGTCGCCCTAAATTTCTTTCCGTCTACGCTTGATTGACTCTATGGAGAGTGAGGCGACAGCGGAAGGCTTCTTTAGGTTTAGTTTGAGAAGTAGCGACGCGTTGCGCTAGTGCGACGAAACGGTGCTTTGCCGATAGAACGTATGCTCAATCCTCCATTAGAAGAAACTCTAAACCCTTCTAGTTTAGACGCATTGTACCTGACAGGTCACCTGTATTCACTCGAGAAGGGCAACATAAATGATTGCTATAGAATGTCATCTTTATGTTTTTGAGCCCGCTGATTACGATTCTTATGCTAAAACTGGTGAATTCAAAACGGTGGATCCAATATGGCGACTATTGGGAGACAGAATCACCAAATTCACAATTCTTTTTAAATTCGGTCTGCTCGGGTGCAGGTAACCTAGCAGGTTTAAAGGATCACAATCACATTTTACGCAGCTGCTCATAAAACTGATTAGATAGCTTCGAAATACCAGGTGTATACATATGAAACCGGTATTTTTTCAAGAAAAAAACACATTTATTTCAAGAGAATGATAACAAATATTTTATTCAAAGTATGCGCC
>NC_046657.1:127563782-127565910 GCF_010883055.1 Belonocnema kinseyi | reverse complement strand
TCACATCTTAGCGCTCCCCTGCAAGACAGCGCACCTTCGCTGGTTTCGTTACTACGAAGAGTTGGACCGACGAATCATTCTACACATCCCATTTTCAGGGCATTTGTCATCGTGGCCAACGTCTGCGTAGCAGCAGGTTTTTGATAGTACTGCTATTGAGTAGCAATATAAGTTATAAACTTTAGATAGTTTAATTCAACTATCCAAAATGCAGAGAGTATCTAATGATTGCAAAGTTCAAGTTCAACACGCTAGCAAATATCTAGTATCCAACATCTCACTATCGAAGTTGCGAAGTATTAGCGAAAATTCTACAAACTCAATTGATTAACCCATTAAAACTCTAAGGCACTTCTTAAAAGACGCTAAAAATATTATAATGGAGTTCAAGAATATCGCTATACATAGGTTGTAAGTCTTACTTTATGATCAAGGGTCGAAAAAAATTCTAGTTTTGTGATTCATGTACTGGAAAACCTCCAGAACAGTATCCAAAACATCTATTTTTTGAAAAAAAAAAATCAATTTATCACGTTTATTGTCCACTTACGCTGACTAGGAGTTGTTTTTTAAAAAGAATGACTTAAAATTCGTGATCAGCGACCTCAGAAACCCCCAGTAAAGTATTTTCAATGTTTATAAATCGGTTTAAAATCGTAAAACTTGATTTTAATGTCATTTTAATCAAATTTTCACTTTTCGCGATTTTCTGCCTTTTCATCGCCGTATGGTGGGTTGAAATTTTTGTAAAAAAAAAATCAAAACATGGTTTTCGATGTATTTCTTCCCGTAGAATTCGATTCTGAAGTCAAAAAAATAAAAATTTTCTTTATTTTTTTTTATTTAAAAAAAACCATGAAAAAACCGTGAAAAATGAGGTTTTTCGATCAAAACCCCATAAAAAAGTAGCTGGACCCTACTTTTTTATTGCAAATTCGGATTCAGCGTCGAAAAATACATAAGAATATATAGGTCTGGTCAATTGCACAGACACTTTTGTTTTTTTTTGTGGGCCTGTGATATTTTTCAACAGAGACATTTAGGTCTTTTAAAAAATTTATAGATTAGAACAATGTAAGTTTATGTTATGGCATTTTGGCAAAAATTCGATGTTTTTAATCAAAACCAGTTAGGTGATTCCGAAAACTAAACAGCTTGAACAAGTTTAGGATATGATGACTATTTGTCGTTAGAGTTAGATATTTTACAACAGAAACAGTAAAGTCTTTAAAAAAAACTTATAAATTCGAACAATTGTAAATTTAAATTTGATGTTAATTATGTTTTGTCTATACTGGTCTAATATAAGTAATTTTCAAATATTGGTTTCATTCCTGAATTTGTGAAAAAATAACTCAATAGCTCTGCTGGGCTTAGAAGCCAGGCCGAAATTTAAATCGCAGCGGAGGTAACCGATTTATCCATCTTGTTCTCGAATTATCCCTTCGATCATTTTTTATCTTGCTTCCAATCTACAATCACCTGTATTCTTTTAAATCGCAATCTTCCTATCAGTGTCTATCCGCTACTTATTCACATATATCCTTTTCTTCCCACTCCCAATCCCTATTCTAGTGTTCGTTTCAAAATGAATCCTTCGCTTATTCACGCCCATCTTTTTTTATCCGTTAGGCAATCAAAAATCTTGTTTTTCTTTTTCAATCCCTATTTTCTTATCCATTTGAATCTTTTTCTCTCTTTTTTAAATATAAGATAGCCCTATCTTCTTGAATTCAAGTCGTTCTATACAAACGAACTCTTCGTTATCCACCCTTAAAGTGCGCATGCGCATCCATTTCATCGATGCGCAAAATATAAATTTTACTAGGTACACTGGCGTAATTATCTTCTCCTTATAAATTAGGTACATATATAAAATCTACTAGGCAAATGACCGCCTAATAATAAAAAGTTCAAAAGCACCTTTTGTTTAATAACGAATAGAAAATAAAGGCCGGTCGGTAACCAAATTTCTCTACATTCGGGAACAAAAGGTTTGTTCATCTCAGTATTCGGTAATCAATATAAGTTACCAGGTGTATACATATGAAACCGGTATTGCCATCTAGCGGCCAGTAGGCACACTTGTAGGCACTGTCGGAACTTACCATTTGTGCTAATTGGCGTA
>NC_046657.1:127542531-127563682 GCF_010883055.1 Belonocnema kinseyi | reverse complement strand
AACAAAATTTTTGGGTAACACTAAAGACGTAAATTACAAAACTATTGTAAAAAAAATGGTACGCAACTTTGAAAAACTGGGTTGCCTAATGAACTTGAAGCTCCATTTCCTTGATTCACATATTGATCAATTTCCTGAGAACAAGGGGGACTTTAGTGAAGAGCAAGGAGAAAGGTTTCACCAAAACTTGAAGGAATTTGAACTCAGATTTCAAGGACGATGGGGTATAAATATGTTGGCAGATTACTGCTGGATGATGAAGAGAGAAACGTCTTCAGAAAGAGGTCAAAAGCGTGTCAGAAATCCTTTACGCGTAAGCGTAAACCACTTTAAAACTTTATTTAAAATATTTTTTTGGAAGACAAAAATAAAAATAGATATCGCCAAGATCTAGTATCCAACATCTCACTATCGTAGTTGCGAAGTATTAGCGAAAATTCTACAAACTCAATTGATTAACCCATTAAAACTCTAAGGCACTTCTTAAAAGAAGCTAAAAATATTATAATGGAGTTCATGAATATCGCTATACATAGGCTCTAAGTCTTACTTTATGATCAAGGGTCGAAAAAAGTTCTTGTTTTGTGATTCATGTAGTGGAAAACCTCCAGAGCAGTATCCAAAACATCGATTTTTTAAAAAAAAATAGCAATTTATCACGTTTATTGTCCACTTACGCCGACTAGGAGTTGTTTTTTTGAAAAAAATGACTTAAAATTCGTGATTAGCGACCTCAAATCCCCCAGTAAAGTATTTTCAATGTTTATAAATCGGTTTAAAATCGTAAAACTTGATTTTAATGTCATTTTAATCAAATTTGAAGCAAATTTTCACTTTTCGCGATTTTCTGCCTTTTCATCGCCGTATGGTGGGTTGAAATTTTTGTAAAAAAAATCAAAACATGGTTTTCGATGTATTTTTTCCCGTAGAATTTGGTTCTGAAGTCAAAAAAAATAAAAATTTTCTTTATTTTTTTTATTTAAAAAAAACCATGAAAAAACCGTGAAAAATGAGGTTTTTCGATCAAAACCCCATAAAAAAGTAGCTGGACCCTACTTTTTTATTGCAAATTCGGATTCAGCGTCGAAAAATACATAAGAATATATAGGTCTGGTCAATTGCACAGACACTTTTGTTTTTTTTGTGGGCCTGTGTATCCAATTAATGCATGTCTTTTCGATGACTCTTTTCTATGATACTTTGCAAATTAAAAGAAGCACACAGAAATTAAGCCTATTCATTGTAACTGCAAAGTATTTTATAAAAATTGTTTAAATAATCCGTAAATATTATCAATTCGCAAAATAATGAATTTTTCCATTTATTTCAGTTAATATTGGAAATTTAGAAAAATATTAGTGATACTTTTTGGTATATTCGAAGTTGAAGACGGAAAATCACAAACTTTTCATATGGCATTCCTGTGGCAGTTAACAGTAATACCGGCTTTCTAGGCTCTATCCTTAAAATTTTCTTTTTAACAGAACCGATAATTTTTTTAACGGAATCAGGCTTTGCAGACACAACCATTCTATTATATTGTTAGCTCTAAAAAATGTAAACATCTTTATTGTCTTTGCATAGACATATCGCCAGCCCAGTCAACGCCAAGAACAAGGCCTTTTATATCACGCATTGGGAAGAGTCGTGAAAATGAGAATCATCAGGCAACGCCAAGACCAAGGCCTTTTAAATCACGCATTGGGAAGAGTCATGTAAATGAGAATCGTCAAGGTAACCCCAGAACAAACAATAATAAAAAAAGTGTTAATTGATTAACAGTTTTCAGACTCACAATTTAAAATCACGTATAAAAACATAATCTGTAAAAACAGAAAATGTTCTACACGCGTGGAACCTCATTGTCAATATTTTTATGAAAACTTATTAAAAAAGGTTATCAAATCGGAATTATATTTTTTTAGTGGATACTTTTCTTAAGGCTGTGTCTCTTTTGGAGCATGTCTCTCTATAAGATAATTTTGTAGAAAGAACGGAGAATCATAAATATTTTAGCTCCACATATCTATAAGCAAAGAAAGAAATAATTTTAAATTTCTCTAAAGATCTGATGTGCATATATTCAACGAAAGGAATAATTTGAACCGTTTCCGATCCAAAAAATATTTTGAAGTATGTTATAAATAAATTGAAGAATAATAATGTTAAACATAGTATTTGAAAATATTTATTTATGAAGAGATAAGGCTCTTTTTATGTCAAAAATAATACTTATTTTCTCTTTATAACAGTAACAAATATAGTATCAATATTATTACTGGAAGTTATTTTTATCCTAACCTAACTGGATTTTGTATTAAGTGTTTTATTTTCTTAAAAAATAATGAAAGTTCAAGTCTAAGATGTTACAGAAAATTAAAATCTAAGCTTTGAAAAAAGTAATACTTTGGGTGGCGTTTTTGCCAATAAAATATATACAAGGTTATTCTTTAGCGTAGTTGAATTTGACTTGAAAATTCTTGAACTGAAGCGAAAATATTTTGTCTAGCATTTTATTCAATTCATAAATTAATAATAAAAAATAATGACATAATTTTGGGAATGGCTCAAGTATTCTGAACGTAGTGAAATAGTGCAAATTAATTATTTATCAGTCAATTTATATAAAATCAAAATGTAATTTTGAGCAAAAACGAATTTTTGCAGAGTATATTGTTGTTAAGCTTAAACCCTCATTTTTCCCGTTTGACAGTTGAGGGACATGGCACACAGTGCGATGAAATGCACTTTTTCGTTCAAAAATTGTCCAGAGCCTTCAATTTTGGTCCGATTTTTAATTCTTTTTAAAAATTAAAGTTCACTAAATTCTGAAGAGCTTGAAGCTCTGAACTTTTTTCTATTTTATAATATTTAAATTATTTATTTGAAGGAACCAGATTTTGTTCTACGTGAAATTGACAAAGTTTGGAATTTGTTTATCTAAATTGTTTATAAAGGTTTAAGTTGTTACATTTTACTAAATATTATAAAAGATACATTTTTCAGGAATATCAGTAGCCATTCTAGCGATTAAAGAAAATTAAAATTTGATAAAACCTTAAATTTGAATATTTTATCACGAAAATTATTTATAACAATTGTTATTGTTAACTTTTATAATATTTTTGTGACTAGCAGTCATTCTTTAATAGCTTAAAACATTTCCAGTGCAAAAACAAAAAAATTTATATGCGAAAGGGCCAAAATTTTGATATTGTTTACAAAAATTTAAATTGCTATATTTTATCAAATATTATTAAATATTTATTATTTTTAAAAATACTTGAAGTCGTACTGGCGATTGAAGGAAATTATGATTTGACAAAATCTGAAATTTTAATATTTTGCCATAAGAATTGTTTATAACAATGATTATTATAAACTTTGAAATTATTCTCGTAATTATATATCATTCCTACATTAATATGAAGCACTTTTAGTAAACAGAAATTTTTTTTACCGATAATAAGACTATTTACTAATTTATTCATAAGATTTGTTTATAACAAATAAATGGACTAATGAGCAAATTATTTGTATTCTATGAGTCCCTAAACATTAACTTAAGACAATATAAAGTTTACCTGATAAGTTATTAAACCGTAAAAAATTTCAGTTTTTCCATACTTTGAGTGAAAAAATTTTTAATAAACAAGTAGAAGAGACAAAAGTTCAGAACGTCAAGCTCTTCAGAATTTGGAACTATTCAGTCGAGATATGAATTTTAATTCAATATTAACAAGAGATCTCATAGTAAATAATTTATTTTAGACCGTAGAATAATATTTTTGATTAAAATAAAATGATATTTATTGATCATCTTCGTTAAAATTTCTCTAATATCTTTGAGATACCCAATAGTAGCTGAAAAATCAAATTGAGCATTTTTATTATAATAAATGGCTTATTGCTCTGCACTGTCGTGTATGTGAAGCGCGAGGAATGCTAGCGCGTCCCGCTCTGGCATTGAGAGTACGACTAACCTCGAAACTCGCGAATGGGACCGACAAGAAATATCGCGCACCAAAAATTTTAAAATATTTAATTTTTGTTCGTATCAAAAATAACCTTATAAATTTATTAAAAATCGACATCTATACACTTTCACTCGCTGAATCCAAATCTGAACTAATTTTTTTATATTTGTCAAGTAATTAAGGAGTTTCCGGTGGGATCGACCGGACATACAATTAAGAATGTTTTTTTCTCACATAAAAAACAATTACATTCGCGTGGTAATGACAGGATATGAAAACGAAGGACACTTTTGAAATTTTTTGTAATGAGGGATATTGTTCTTCATGTTTAGCTCCTACTATGAGTATTTCCAGCATTTTCCATCTCTTCATCAGCATTTACTGCAGAGCTTGGATACAAAATGGCCGAATGTTTGAGAATCACCCGTATGATTTTTCTGATGCAGAGGCACCAAAATGTGCTGGATCCACAGTCATCTTTTTTAAAGCATTTGGTTCGCACTTAGAATTAATCGTACTTCATCGATTTAAATTTATGGAGCTGCATTTCTTCGTGCAGATTTTTTTACTGCCGACAGAGTCTTCAGCGTGCCAAATAGCAAAGTTATCAGATTTCCATCCCCTGTATCGTTTATAATTGAGGAGATCAGTTCTTGCGTCAGCCAACATTATTTCTCAAGTACAACGAAAAGTGTAACCCGTAGATTTTCAGAATACTCTAACCTCGAATGCTCTGCGATCGTTTTTGACATGGCGCCGAAATTATTAATCGCAATAACTTCTTGTGCACATTTACCATCATGTGAAGCTGCGTTTTTGGTCTCAGGGCTTCATACTTTTTAAATATTTTGTAGAAGTCCCATCAATAGTGAATTTTCATGGAAGGTCTTTTTCGGTTCTTCCTTTCGGCACGCTCTGGTGATTTCGCAAATTAATTCAAGCTGAAAAAAACATAATCTAATTAGTCGTTCAGATATGATGCTGTATCACGAAAGAAAATTCTTTAAAGAACTTTTCTACGTATTTAGGTTCCAAAATCTTTGATTTCGTGTCTATAACTCCTGCGCTATTTTTGATACAAAAGTATATAGTTATTTCTATTTAGCGATATCCACTTCACGAATATTTATCAGAGTACTTTTAACCTGATACACGTATTTCTAGTGTATCATGTACGTTTTCCAACTTTTGACGGCTTAAACTAATTTTTATATTTTCACGTCAACATAAATAACTGAGCAGAACTAAAAAATGGCTGACTGTAATTATCACTCGATGTCGGAAGTTATCAAAATATCTACCTTCGATTCAAAGATCTTAATAAAATAGATGGAGAAATTGATTTAAAAATGTTTAAAACTTTCTCAGAATCCGCATTTGAGGTATTGATCACATTTGAGATTTTGTGATCATATCCTTATAAGGTTTAAATACCTCAGAACAGTCAAATTCATAAGAAAATGCTTATCAAAATGTTGAGAAAATTTCATAGCAATTCGAGTCGAGGTATCGAGTGTTTGTGAACAACTTCAATATAAGATCTATAGACCTCAGTTTGCAAACCGCAACGCCGCAGGCGAGCTCTGTCCTCTGCACTAAAGTAGTCGCGAAAGACATTTTTTCTTGTAGCCGAGATCGTTTAAGTTTCTGTAAAACAAGGTTATTTTTACAAAGTTCTTTTTTTTCTTAAGTAGAAATGAATAAAATAAGTGATCGCCTTGTACTGTTTCTCATACTCAGTTCAGTTTTTGTACTAAACCAAATATACTGTAGAAAACAAAACATAAAATGCTTTTAGGACTGAGATGACTGTTGGAAGAGACTGGGATAGCGGTCAAAGGGAATAAGAGGATGCTAAAAGTTCTTAAATCATAATTGAGCGTCAAATTTAAGATAAATGATAACCAATATTGTTATCTACCCTGGTATAGTGTTGTGGGTGGACCAGATTAACAGTGCTTGCGCTTGTGCGTGGAGGCGAGGAAGGAAAAAAGGGAGGAAGAAGGTAAGACGAATGGCAGGTGACGCTAGGCTGACTGGTGCGTAGGCGAGGGAATAGTTAGAAGGTAGCGGTAAGTACATACCGACGTTGAGTGCAAGAAAAATTGAAGGAGCGAGTAATGAGCAAGTGACGCACAGGAGGAAATACGGCGCAAATCGAGCCCCCGGTGGGGTTGAATCATCGAAGCGGAAACTCCGCCTATGATTTTCGCAAAACCGTTTCGAGGGAGATGATTCAAACAAGGATGGAGAGAACGTTTTCGGCGTTTCGAAGGTAGAAAGTAGAGGACTGGCCGACCCTGCCTCCTCGTTGCCTGGTATAACTGCTGGAGTACTCGGCAGGGCCTGTTCAGACGAGCTAACAACGGAGGGCGTTGGTAGGCTCGAAGACTGAGCCTTTGCACTGGTGCCGGGTTCTGGATATAAGCTGATTTATTTCTCTTGGTTTTAGAGAGAACCTAGAAGGGGTTAACCTGACTTTCATAAAATCTCCCGGGGCTGGAGAAGCCACCAAAGGTGCCACCTTCAACTTCCACGGACAAGGTGGTGAGTTGGGACGGTCTCTAACAATAGGCCGACTGGGTTTGGCAGTCGAGTAGCCGTTCCTTCAGGTTAAATTGTTAGGCAGAAAGACGTGCCGTGAGTCCGTATAGAACCGAGGTACGCGCAGAGTGAGGGGATTTTCACGGTCTGTGAAGGGCCGCTTTTTCCTCGGATCCTTGGTACTCTCGCTTCCTTAGAAAATTTCCACGAGATTTCAACCTTCGGGCTCCCGTAGACCAGCTGCGAGCGGGTCGTAGCCTGTGCCAGCTACCCGGGTTGGTTGCACGACTGTAGCAAGGCGAGTGCGCTCCTCTTCCTCTCGGCGCGCCCGATCTCCTTCTTCTCTACGTTGGCGTTGTTTTTCTTCACGAATCGTGTTCAATGGCCGCGAATCGTAAGTGTTCTGCGTTGTCTGCTCTTCAGGCCGCAGTCCGATTTTCCCGTTCCTCGACCGAGACTCCTGCTTCTTCGACCTATCTTGCCCGACGAAGCCGTGTCCGGCGATTAGGGCGTGAAAGTTTTTCTTTCATTGTCCTGCAACGTTTTGGTGAAAATAATTAACTGCCCCCACACGCTGCAAACGTCGCAGGCACTGTAATCCATCGTGCGAATGTAAAGGTACTCGGCCCGCTTTTAAAATGCCTTTCAATAAAAGAATATATATAAAGGGATTGCACTAATCAAGGGGAAAATAACCTTGCGGCCGATACTCAACCCAGTTAGCAGAAAGGTGCCGAGAATTATCATCGCGAATGGCTAACAGGAAATAGGGCTGAAAAAGAAGAACTGAGTTCAAATTTTTTTCCTCGGATGCAAAGGCAACGATAGATGGAAACGTTAATAAAACTGGTGGATCGAAGACAGTGAAGCGGGTTTGACACAAGTGTATGAGAAAAAGGTAAATAAATAGGTAAATAAATGCAATATCGTATACCAAATTCTTCTTACTCTCGGTGGCCGAGCGTGGAGCTGGCGGAGAGCAGTGGGAGCTGCGGTGGGCCCGCTGATTAGCTGCGAGATCGTCAACGAAGTCGCAGCCAGCAGTGGCGGAGCGCTGCCTCGAGCGCACTACCTCGTTGTTTATAGTTATTATTATTAATAACTTAATTTTTATTTATTAAGTTCTTGTTAAATCAAGTAAAACCTAAGCGACGTTTTTATTCATAACTTCATTTGAATACAAATAGAAACTAAAATAGCCCATTTATAATGGATCATATCGGATAATAAATATAAGTTATTTAACGTGATTCGATTGATGTACGGGCAGAAATTAAAATATAGGTGCACGTACATGAATCAATATCTGCTTAATCCTTATTTTAACCAGGGATGATGTTAATGATTAAAATTTTCTTTTATTAATTAATTTCTCTTTTATGAGGAAATACTGACCCGCGATTGACCCGCTTTGTTAACGTCGTTGTTAATTAGTTAATTCTTTTATTTGCCTCAACCGGGAGATCCCGAGTTCCGATTTATTGATATTAATTAATTTTCAATTTCTCGATTTCGGTCGTAACTCGACGAGCCGGTTGAGCTCTTCCGTTCCCGCCAATACACCTGAGAGAGAAGGAAGAGGAAGGGAGTGAGCAAGAAAGGAAAGCTGAGAGAAGGGATATATAGGGCGCGTGAGAGAGAAAGGCGCTGGCGTACGTGATTTCGTCCTACCGCAATGTTTTTGCCGAGAACGAAAGCATGTCCGTAGCACGTGATGGAAATAGACGCGGGAGAGTTTCAGGCTTTCGCAGGCTAGCAAGCTTCATTATATTGCTTTTTTTTGTACATTTTTAGTTTATATTTATATATACAATATATTTCTCAATTTTTGAGCCTCCCACCCTCAAAACAATTCGGGCAGTCGCCCGACCTTCCCAACAGGGGTTGGCACCCCTGGTCTGGCCCCAATTAACTTTCCACCAGGGTAGGTGCTCAATTTTTGTTAAATCATTTTTCTTCGTAACTTGTGTTGTTTTTTCAAACATTTAATTTTATTATTTTTAATTTTATTCTTCAAGAATAAAACAAAAAGTACGCGTCCTATTAGGAAATGAATATTAACAAATGTAGACGTTTTCTTATATCATAAATTTTGTCAATTCATCTCTTTTCGTATCTTGCATAGTTCGATCAAAAAGTCGAATTTTTTATTTTTTATTATTTTTTTGTGCAATCAATGTTTCAATTTTCGATTTGTCCATAAATTCAAAGAAGTTCTTGTGGCACTTTTGTAGGGCTTTCGAAAAACAACGTTTCTCTTTTTAAAAATTGCAATATCGTGCGGGGAATAGCCATACATAAAATTTTTTCATCTTAAAAGAATTATCCCAAAAATGTTGAAAACGCTATATTTTTTAAAATTTTATCAAAATTGGCTGGTTAACGAAATCGTCCTTCCTTTTAGGATTTGAAAAAAGCGCGCTAAAGCTCGATTAGAACCGTTTTCTAGAGATATTGCGTTTACGAATGGATACTCAAACAGGCCGTCACCATCGCCAAAACTTGATTTTCGGATTCAGGGTTCTCAAAACGTGGAGACTGATTAAAAAAACTGAACCTCATACCGAAAACGATGCTTAACTTTCGTATTAAAAAAAAACCAATTAGGCAATATTTGGATATTAATCATTTTTATTAAATTGAGTTGCTACAGAACTATTTACTTTAAAAAGTACCCGACATGGATTTCGCACTATCATTTAGATCAAAATGATTAGTTATTACCCTTAAAATGCTTTTCCGAAATTTGAAAATTTCGTCCTAATGCTTCGAGATCCTTCAGTTAATCTTTTGATCATCACAAATCTTTATTTTTTTACAGAGCTACATGCTTCAGGAGAAGGCTCATCTAGGCAATATGGTGGCCGATCCTCTGCCCTATATAGTTACCAATATCCTCACCTAGGTACTGGCGCGGATCGCCAAGATCCTACTCAGCAATATGATCATTTAAGTGGCTCACATCATCCATTATTCCCTCATAACTCATCCTTGCCCTATGAGAGTCGACCTTCAACCTCATTTTCTCGCAAAAGTCTCACCCTACAGGAATACCAAGCTTCTAAGGAATATCATAAATCAACTTCTGCTGAGAAGCATAACCGATATCTTTCCTTGCATGAACACCAAGCTACTAAGGAATATCATGAACCACCTCATGACAAAAATCTTAACTTAATTGGCTCCTCCTTGTCATATGCTGGTCAACCTTCGCTTCAAAATTCTAAACAATATCTTAGCCTAAATGATCACCAAGCTCATGTGGATTATCAGCACCCACCTCATGGGGAATACCCTAATCTAATTGACTCACATTACCCGTCCTGGCCACAAGGTGGCCAATCTTCTAACCAAACTTTTTACCAATACCCAAACGCAACAGTCACACACAGCCTGTTCCCCTCACCTTACCCATACCTCCCACCATACCCGCACCCCGCACACAACTCAATGTTCCCGAATGACCTTTCCTTTCCAGGTGGTCTTGAACCAACTTCTACTATCAAGTATTTAAACGAAATAATTGGGATTTGGCGAGATAATCTTGATAAAGTGTACCATGTTCAGCTTTTAGGTTTGAATATTTATCCAGATCAGGAGTTTAAGCAGCAAAACATGTACATTACCCGTGGTATATTTGAGGCAGACTTTGATTTTGTCGTGTACATAAATCAAGGTATGCAAGTTATAGGAGCTACGCTTCCGCCGGACAGAGCAGGTACACATTAATTTTACTTATGATTTTTGGTCTACATACAAGGTGAAAAATTTTGAGATCTTTTTTAAGTTTCGGACTTTATAATCTAAAAACATATAATTTGAGACCTAGGAGCATAAGGGCGTGGCCTAATGCCTGAAACTTCAAGACCGTTGCTTTAAAATCAAGGTTCCTGAGATCTGAGTTCTCGCGGCAAAGCGCGATAAAACCAAGAAGCACTTCCGTGAATTCTTCTCCCGAAATTTCTTTTCGTGTACAATGCAAAGGAAGCATTGAGGCTCCGGATGCAAAAATGGGCGAATCGCGTCTAATTAGATATCTGATTCCACGAATTCTCAATGACTATATCTAAAAATTCCAAAAAACGTTCCTTATATAGTGAAGATCAATTTTATTCTTAAAAATATTAAGCTACAAAATACTTCAAATACACAAGAGCGCCAATATAAAAGCAGTTTCTGGAATTACTTTGCACTGGCCTTTCGACTAAAAGTGGTCGCACAAACAAACGGTTGCAGTGCACTGTAGACGTCTCACGGACGTGCCGTCAGTGCACGAACTCATAAAGCCAACCAATCACGTGCAACCTGACGTGCTGCCGCGGTCCGTGGCGGTATTTAAACAAGGCCGTTGCTAGTTGGTTTAGAGAAAGACGTATTTGGGGGCGTCACTGATCAGGCGGAAGCAGCACGACAGGTTGTGTGCGATTGGTTGGCTCTATGGGTTCGTGCCCGGACGATACAATAGTGAGACGCATCTAGCACACTGCAACCGATCTTTCTATTCGAACAACTTATATCAGTATCTAGAAACGTAAACTGTCTGTAGAAAACTGGTGGCAGTGCATTTTTGACACTGCTTGTGCGCTAAAAAACTGCATGGGCCAGCAGCTCTAGGAACGACTCAATCAGTCGGTCTTATAATAGCGTTCTTTTGTAGAACAAAGTGCCGTCTGGTCATTCTCTTTGCCCAGATAACCTGTTACTATCGTGAAAAGTTCCCAAGTGATTACATGTTATAAAAGAAATTGTTACTTGCGTGTCATTGTCCTATTGGGTAATGGGATAATCGCCGTAGTTTATTAGGATGTCTTGCTTGCATCCGTGATTTCTGGAAAAATTAAATAGTAGAAACTTAAATAGTTTTGTCTTAAATTTTTTAAATTTAAGAAACATAATAATTAAACATATTTTTTAGTCTTTAATATTTTAGAGCTTCTTTCAATTAATTTAATAAAATATGTTTCATAATTTTAATTTTTAAAAATATAAAATTCCGAATCTGAATAATTTAAAATTGGAAAATTTTAGATTGTGATACTGTAGACTAAAAGTAGGTTGAAAGATCAAATACTACCTCACCGATAATGGAAACAAAAAAAATATTAATGCTAAAAATCAGATTTCTGGAAACTTTACTTTAAGTGGTACAATTTAATTACAATAATAGAATACATTATAAAGCAAGGATGGATTGTCATTGCCGTTCAGTTTACTATCTATCATAGTTTAATCTTTTTTGCTAATAAGTCGAACTGTTTAGGTGATTTTTTTTGTTTTTTAAATAAATCAAACTGTTTTTAATTAACAATTAAAACATTTTTGGGTTGAAATATTAACAATCATATTTTTATATAATAATTTATATTTTTCGGTAGAAAATTAGTCTTTGAAGGTATTAGATTAATCTAGAAAGGTGAATTTTTAATAAAAAATATAATATTTTCTATTTCATCTAAGAAAGATTTTATTAACAATTATTTGCATTAAGGTTCTGTTATTAAATACTGGTTATTATTCTCGAAATAATTTCAAATTATTTTTAGGTTTTTTACTCATTAATGAATGATTAATAGGTTCTGTTAAATTATATATTTTCTAGCATCAGTTAAAAGCTTTCAATTATTTTAGTTTTCAATGAGAATAATGGTTTATTGCTTTTTTTTGTTTTAGAATGATTGAATATGTAGTTCACAATTTTGTATTTTAAATTGAAAGTTTATTTTCTGTTTAAAATACCTTTATTATAATTATAATATTTTCTGATGCTTGTAGAGTACAAATGAGAATTTTATTCAATTTTTAAAATTATAACTAAATAATTTCAATTTTTTTTAATTGGTTTTATAGCTTATTAATAATTATTATAATTATATACTTTTTGTAATTTGGTGTTAGTTTCTAGAATGAGGATCTGAGTTCAAATTTCGAAACGTAAGGCATTGCTCCTTAACTTCCATAAATTCTGTAAATTCTATAGATTCCGTCAATTCCGTGAATTCCATGAATTACATGAATTTTGTGAATTCCATAAATTAAGCGTATTCTGTGAATTATGAAAATTCCATGAATATCGTGAATTCCATCAATTCCACGAAGTTGGTGAATTTCGCGAAATTTATAAATTCTATTAATTCTATGAATTTAGAAAATGCACTGAATTCCGTGATTTCAGTGAATTCCTTGAATTTCATGATAATAATGAATTTCACAAATTCCGTGAATTTAATAAATTCCGTAAATTCCATAAACTCCGTGAATTCTATAAAATCCTTCAATTTCATAAATTCATTAATTTCGCAAAGTTTTAATAAATAAATAGTTATTCGAAAATTATTTGTTGAATGTTCATCCTTTTATTGCATCCGGGGCCGTCAATCATTAAAAAATAATTAAATATGAGTAGAATAGTTCAGAAAACGCTTGTTTTATTTTCTCTGCTTCAATTGAAAACTGTTAAGTTTTTAATTTTGAGATTAATTTTTTATTTTTATATGATTGCAAAACTCTTTTTCCAGATAACCTCAAGATGTACCAAAACAAATTGTACATTACTTGTTATGGAGAAATTTTTACGGTGTTTCTCGATAATGTTACACGAAATATATTATCATTGAGTCGTAGCAGTGGTCAAAGGCAACCCTTACTTACACATCGCCAAGAGTTTGGTATTGAAGAAGTGCCGAAATATATTGGCGGCATACACTTTTACGTTACCATAGCAACAAAGCCAACATTTTCTGTTTTAAGAGGTTATCTTAACTCAGCTGTGATCTCAAGGGACTTAACTCAACCCCCGAAGCCTAAAAGAAAACGCATTAAAAAACACAGTATTCAGTGATTGATCAAACATACTTGATAAATAAGCAAGCATATTGTCCATTATAGGATAGATTAGGTAAGTTACATGTCTAAATATTTCTTGCGTGAATTTGTAGATTTGATAATCGCTAATAAACAATAATGTTTAGATAGATTTTATTGTAAATATCTGTTTGTCAGCGCAATCTAGAATTAAAAAAATAATTTTTAGTTTATTGATAATTTATTATAATTGTTGCTAAGATTTGTAAAACCTTAGGGAACACACACACACAATTCTAATTCTATTAATCTTATAAACGTAATACTTAATTAGAATTAGTTTTAGATAATAGAATCGATTAATGAAATTAGTGCTTAGCCTTAGTAACGTAAAACTTTATCATTTCTTCCGGATTTAAAATTTTATATTTTGGTAAACTTTGTGTTTTCAGAACGAAAAAGTGTAGTCCTAAATAAAATTTGTGCAATTTAAAATAACCTTTATTTATGTTGAAAAATTTCCAGTTTTTTATAGCATAACATTTTTCAAGTATGAAATATTAAAAATGAAATTTATTGGATCTTTCAACTTCGATATTTTAATGAAAACTCATTAAATAGAACCCAATAAGAAAATTCAAATATATTTCGTTGAAAATTCATTATTTTTGCTTGACAATTCTACCATTATATTTTTAATTAAAAATCAATCTTTTTTTATATGAATATTTTAATATGTAGTTCAAAATTTCATTATTTTGTTAAAAATATAACCATTCTGTTCACTTTTTTTTTCTTTTTTGACAAGAAATGACTTTTCTTTTTTTTCTTTTTTGAACATGCAACTATTTTGTTTATAACTTGTAATTTTTTTCTTTTTCGACTGAAAAATCTTCATAAATTGAAAATTTGGCTAATATCGAAACGACGTCCTTTTCAGTTAAATTCAGCTGAGTTTGAATCAAAATTACAACTTTTTTTGCTGAAATATCAAAAATTAGGTTTTGCGTTCAGAATTTTTGTTGCTCAAAATTAATGTTTTTAACCTGAAAATGTAACTATTTCAGGTAAATATTGCATCATTTGGTAAAAAACTATCTTTTTGGCTGAAAATTAATTTTTTTAATTGGATATCTAACTTAAACTTTCGGTTGAAAGATGATCTTTGTCAATAGAAATTCGTTTCTTTTTTTTTGGTTGTTCTTGTAACAATCTTCTTAATAATTTATCACGTTTGTGAACATTTTTTAATTGCAAATTTCAATCCGTGTGGAAAAATGTTCTGGCGCTGGCCTGGCCCAGACCAGATCCTCACGTTTCCAGCCCTGGCGCTAATTAAAGGGTCTTTTCCGGGCCTGGTCAAAAGTGTAACGTTTTTCTGGTTAGCCCCAAACCAGACCGCCTGATCAGCCGCTAGACATGGGCCGGTCAGCCGCTAGTTATAGGATGGTTAGCCGAAAGTTATTGACTCGTCAACCGCTAGGTTGATACACTGTAAAAAAAGATTTGTGTAAAATTACAAAGTTTCGGAAAATTAAATATTGTATCATTGTAAATATCACACACTTCACTGTGTGATTTTACAAAAGTATGTAAAATTACATCCTTTAGCGATGTAAATAAAAGGACCCTCGAACAGCAGTGTAATATCACACACTCGATAAAAATAAAATTACACATTTCCTCGTACGAACTTTACATTCATCAGGGAAAATTCAGTCGCAGCGTGTAAAAATACCACGCGTCGGTAAAATCACTTTCCTGTGATTGAAAATTACATCGAGATTTTCAATTTGATCAAAGATCTTTAGTTTTACCCTGGCGGAAACTGTGAAATTTTTTATTTATAATTAATTTGAAATTTACAATAATTAATCAAATAATATGTGAATACCAAAGCGTCTCTCGTGTTCGTTGTTTATCAATGCCTTCATCCTTCAATTTTGGAGCATTTATATTTTTAATGCAAGAAAATTGACAGCTTTGGTTAACTTTTGACAGCTTTCACACAAAGTAGATCGAATCCGAGCTATTCCTATTTTGCTTTTTACATTTTCTGCTAGTGTAACGGAAAAAATGCGATTATTCAAAACGTATATTTCATATTTTTATTACGGAATATTTAAACATAAAAAATACGCATCGTATCTTATGTGTTCTAGGTGAGTGGTAACGTGTCCGGCTTGTGTTTCTTCAATCTCCATGAAATTGTATGAAGTTTGAGCTTTCGTGTGTTCGAAACCTGTCGCCCTGATAAATTGTATTTTATTTTATTCTTTCACATAATGAATTTTACATTTTCGCATGTAAAATTATCGGCCGAATTGGAATATCACAACAGATTCGTAAAGTTACTCCGATACACGAGGGTCCTTTTATTTACATCCACCAGAGATGTAAAATTCAATAGGTTTCTTTTACAGTGTAGGTAATGTTTTATCGTTGAGAATCATATCGTCCATGTTTAGTGGATCCGCTTTAAGGATACACTCAAAAGCACAACATGATTTCCTAGAAAAATATATGATATGCATGTTTGATATAATCAGTAAGAATGAAAAATATACGGCCATCAATAAAATCAATAAATTAAATTATCGTTTCTAGTGCTTATTCTTTTATTAAAGGTACAAAGTAGGTTTGCACTTACTATATATTTAATAATTTAATAAAGATTTCGTACATTTCATGCTTCCACTTTTACAGCTGAATTTTGGCTGGATTAATATATTATTAGGACAATAATAAGAAATTTTGATAGTTTGTGTCACTTGATCGACAAAAACTAGCACTGTTTCCGAGAGGTCGGAGCCAAGCACTGTCAGAATACTTCAAGTTGTGACGTCAACTGAGAAGATGTCTGCAAGCCGAGAGCTAAGCAATGAATTCCTTGAGAAAACTTGATTGTTTTAATGACTTGGATACAAAAATTTCACTATAAACTTTTTCAGTTTAAAAATTTTCATGATAGGCTCTGTAACTTTTTGAAGTGCAAGAAAGAATTTACTGTATCGAACTTAGATTTTTTCTTGGCTCGCTGACCAGCGCCAGGCCTGAACCAGACCAGACTGTTAAGATAATATGAAAGAATGTCGTGTTTACATAGTTTGAATTTCTTATTTTACATGATTTTAGACACCCTGTAACGTTTTCAAAGTGCGTCAAAAAAAATTTGGTGATGGAACTTAGGATTTTTTTATAGGCTCGCTGCTCAGCGCCAGACCTTGACCAGGCCAGACTGTCAAGGTGATAGAAAGAAGGCTTGTTTCCATACTCTGAATTTCTCATTTTCCATAGTTTTAGACACCTTGTAATATTCGTGAAGTATGTCAAAAAAATTTGCTGATGGAACTTATGATTTTTTTTATTCTTGGCTAGCTGACCAGTGCCAAACCTGAGCCAGAATAGACCTTCCAGACTAGACGGTCTAGATAAAGTCAAACCTGACCCAGAATGGCGTCAGACCTGAGCCAGATCAGTCCTTCCTGACTAGATAGTCTAGATAAATACAGACTCTGAACCTTTGTCTCCCTTCATTTTTTTTGTAAAGCAGTTTCTTTCTTCCTTCAAAGTCCTTTTGTATTTTCTTCCCTGCATTTCTCATATTTTTGTATGTACTTTCCTTAACTAGTCGTTTAATATTTCTCTTTTTGTCTTTGCAAATACTTATTGCATTATTTAAAGCATCACAAAAGGCGTCTTTTCCTTCTGTCGGCTCACTACCAACAGGGACGTGGCACACTATAATAAATTTTCTTTCATGTTTTTCTTTCATGTCTTTATGAAATAAAAATACTTTTTAGAAAGGGGTGTAGAAAACATACAGGATGAGGGTCCAAATACGTGAATTTAGTGGAAACGAAGTGCAAAAAGGAGTGGTATGTTTCGTCTTAACCATAGAAACTTTATAAAAGCACACATTAAAAATTACAGTGCATCCCATCTGAAAAGAATATGTGGATGTAAGAGAGGCCATCCTCAGTAACAATTCCAGGGTAAACATTTTTCAACGGTTTTCTTGATAATTATATATTTGTTTTAATGCATATTAATGGAATTCTCGTTTGAGACCGCTTTAGAGAATTTATTATTTAGTTTATCTGAATTGAGAACTAAATTCATATAAGTTCCACCTTCTTTTTTAATATAATATGATTTAAAAAGAATTTCATGTGAATAGAAGTAACAATAGGGCGTTATTAGAAGGCATAAAAGAGAAGACAAATTGTTCTAAAAAAAGGGGGGGGGCTCAAGTTTTTAAACGCGTAACACGTCAACCGTTCGCAGAGGTGGCGCAGTGAAGACCAAGTTAAGCGTGTGATAATGTGGAGCGGCGCTGTAAGATTGCTCGTAACGAGTGCCCAAACTCTTCTACGCATGCGTCGCGCTCAGTCTCTGATTTGTTGCAGTTCGCGTGCAATTTGAAATGTTAAAAAATAACATTTATATGGTTTATTATGAATAATGTCATTTTAACTAATATAAATGTTTATTAGACCGATATTAATAAATCTTGATAGAAATAAAAATTTATTAAGTGCATACTGTGACAATAAAAAATATCCTTTGGTACTCACTTGTATTGTTCTTGCATATTTTTCATTATTCGAAAATTTTGTTATTTAAAGTTTATTAAAATAATAAATAACAAAAATGATAAATTTTTATCAAGATTTATTAATATCGGTCTGATAAACATTTATATTAGTTAAAATGACATTAATCATAATAAACAATAAAAATGGTATTTTTTAGCACTTAATATTGCGCGCGAACAGCAACGAATCATAGACCGAGCGCGACGCATGCGTAGAAGAGTTTGGACCACTCGTTACGAGCACTGCGCTGTAGCCAACGTGACGAGGCCGTGCAGGGTGTAGAAAGGGGGTCACATCGCAATTTTAAAAACGAAACCAATACAAGCCGTCTTCGCGCAACCTGAGTTCGCGCTACCCGCGTTTCCGCAGCCGGAACACGCGTGGCCGACATCCGTGGATAAAGTCGACCTCCGCCGACGACGATCTCTTTGAGATTCCTCTCTCACTGTCATTTCCCGGTTCATTTGATATAGAACTGTCACTTGCGCCTCAGAGTGGGGTGAAAATCACAACTCTGGACAAATTGATTTTCCGACTACAGTTTTCATCCGATTTAAACGGTTAAAAAAAATTTAAAGCTAATGAAAATCCGCATGATCTTATTAGAGCATATATTTAAATTGAGGCTCCATTTTTTTAAATTTTTGGACAAAAGTGAAAAAAAAATTTTTTACTCTTGAAGAGTACTATTTCCAAGAGAATACTCAAATTCATTCCCAAATACCCAAAATGAGTAGAGGAGCTATTCAGTACAATTTTCCAGTACCGTAGGATAAATTAAAAAATGTATTTAATTTGTTATAATTAAATAAGTGGAAGAAAATGGTTTCATATGGTCTTACGGTATATATTCCCTTCATTCTTACTGGATTTTCTCAATTGACCTAAAAAAAAATGTTTGTGTCATACCAGTGAGGATTCATGAATAAAAAATTATTATTATAAATATATAAAGAAAAGGATTTTTGGCTGCAGCTATTGGTGACGAAGTGAATAGTCATTTTTCATGGAATTAGCTCCATAGAGCTCGTGAATTATGCTTAATTATCATATCTGCTCATATAATAACAATTCGCAATTGTTTAAACGATCTTAGTTAACAATTGCATTATTCGGCTATTTTAAGTCACACAAACTCCTTTCTTTGGATGTATTTAATTGTTAATAACTGATCTTCGAATAACGTGAGGGGATTTTGATAAATAATAACAACTGTCATTGTGATAAACAATTTCATGAAAAATTACTCATTTTTTCTATTCGTCATGGAATAAATAGCGATTTCTACCTAGAATCAACTGCAGATCACCAATTGCTGATACCTATTCATTATTTTCGATCATCTGATAACAATTATTGATTATTTAAACAAATTTTTGATCTATGGAGCCAAAATAATAGACTTCTCCGTAATTCTAATCAAACAATTATCTGAAGATGCTCAGGAAGCCAAAAATATAGATTTCAAAAGATGCAGAGAGAATAATACAATGAAGATAAGTCGCATCGACAGAAGTCGCATTCAGTAGCAGAAGTCTTACTTTTGTAGCAGGCGTATAGTCTGATGTGCGTATCGAATTAATATTATTCTCATGAAACTTTTAATGCCAATAACAATTATGTTTAAAAAATTGGTCATTCGCAGTTAATCCAGTTTTGAAAACGAAGTGAGAATATCGAAAAATGACCAAACTGTGTATTTGTATATTACGTTTGTTTAAATAATCAACAATTGTTATCGGATGATCGAAAATAATGAAAAGGTATCGTCAATTAGTGATCTGCAGTTGATTATGGGTGGAAAAAGCAGTTCATTCCATGACGAATAGAAAAGATGAGTAATTTTTCATGAAATTGTTTATAACAATGGCAGTTGTTATTATTTATCCAAATCCCCTTACGTTATTTAAAGATCAGTCATTAAAAATTAGATACATCCAAAGACTGGAGGCACAAAATTTGGCGACGTCTTTACGACATCGTTAGGACATCTTTGCGACATCCTATGTCCATGTCATTTCGCTGTCTTTGGGATATCGTAAATACATCGTCAAATCATGCGACTTATTTACGATATCGTAAAGACACCGCAACGACATGGACATAGGATGTTTTAAAGTTGTCGTAAAGATGTCGTAACAATGTCGTAAAGACGTCGCCAAACTTTGCGCCCACTGGGATAATCAAATATTTTTAAATACATTTATTTTTTATTTAAAACCGTCGAGCGGATTACTGGCAGCATCACAATTTGGTTTGACCAATCAACACCAATAATGGCGAAAATTGATATACTTGATACGCCTTTTGAAAATTAATATGTCGTTTTGAAAATTTAAAAATAGTGGATTTATTATGGTGCCTTAAAAATATTTTTCTTTCCGGTAGATTCCTCGAAAACGGTAGAAAAAATGTTTAAACTGCGATCTGGCATCCGAAATTTATTAAAATTCAAAATAGTAGATAGAAAATTTTGGATTAAAAATGACGGATCCAATATGGTTGCTAAACACTCATCCTAACTCATTAAATGGTAATGAAATACTTCTGGATATTTCGAAATTGTAGGAATGGGGTTGAAGATTCTGATTATAACATCGTATTCAACACTCTCAAATTAAAATGATGGATCATAAAGGTAGGGTTACTATCTGTATCTTTATAATCCTCCATTTTAATTTGAGAGTCTTGAATACCATGTTGCAATTAGAATCTTCTGAAACCACATTCCCGGAATTTTGAGCGATCCAGAAATATTTTTCCAGAGGGCACAAAGTTTGGCGACCTCCTTACGACATCGTTATGACATCCTTACGATAACTTTACGACATCCTATGTCCATGTCGTTAAGGTGTCTTTACGATACCATAAATAAGTGGGATGATCTGACGATGTCTTTGCGACATCGTCAAGATGCCTTAACGACATGGACATAGGATGTCGTAAAGTTGTTGTAAAGATGTCGTAACGATGTCGTGAAGACGTCGCCAAATTTTGTGCCCACTGGGTTGTTACCAATTAATGAGCCAGGATAAGTGTTAAGCCGCCATGTTAGATTTGAAGTTTTCAATATTGAAATTCTGATGTCGGATTTGTTATCAGCGACCCCAAAAACTCCTGATTATCGTTTTTGAAACCCTTAAACGGCCAAAACGCCACTACCGGTACACTGCTTTTCAACGGCCAATAACTAAGACTATTCGACACTAGAAAAAATTGAGACACATATAT
>NC_046657.1:127530443-127542431 GCF_010883055.1 Belonocnema kinseyi | reverse complement strand
AATCTCACTAACGGGTGGAATAAATGTCTAAGCTTTGAGAATCCATGGTTCAAAGATCGATTTTTCGTTTTAGTATTTTCAAAATGGCGTCTTAATGGCAAATTTTGTGTGAAAACATTCATTAATTTTTTCACAAAAATTTTGCCATTAAGACGCCATTTTGAAAATACTAAAACGAAAAATCGATCTTTGAACCATGGATTCTTAAAGTTTAGACACTTATTCCACCCGTTAGTGAGATTCCAGGTTAATTACAGACTCGAAAAGCTTTGGAAAATGGTTCACAAAAAAAAATAGGCACGAAAAATCACGTTTTTTTTGTTTAAACTGCATTTTGGGATAATAAATAAATTTTTTGAGGAATTTCATTGGCACCGTCGGAAAGAGGAGATCTTAAGCAATAAAAATATATGTATCTCAATTTTTTCTAGTGTCGAATAGTCTTAGTTATTGGCCGTTGAAAAGCAGTGTCCCGGTAGTGGCGTTTTGGCCGTTTAAGGGTTAAACTCAATTGACGCATTTCTCCCTAAAATGAACAGTAAACATTCGCCATTTTGAATCTGAAATGTTGAATCTGCCATTCTGAATTTTTTAACTCTGATATCGCATTCGTTATCAGCGATTTTAAAAAACCTGAGTATGATTTTTCAATTCAATTGATGTACTTTTTTATAAAATCAAGAGCACACGATTGCCACTTTGAATCCACCATTTTGAATTTTGAATTGCTGATATCGGACTCGTTATTAGCGAACCTAAAACCCCCCGAGTATGGTTTTTCAATTTAATGAAATCATTCTTTATAAAATCAAGAGTACAGGGCCGCCATAAATTTAAGTCGTGGCTTCAAAGTTAGTCTTAGAATACCATTTTGTTTTCATTTAATATACATGATTTTAGTTGAAAATTTATCTTGTTGGTTGAAAATGGACGTTTTAGCCTAAAAGTTCGGAAATTATATCGAAAATTCATCGGTTTTGAACCAAAAATTTGGTGTTAAAAATTAATTTTCTCTATAAAAATTTAATGGTTTAATTTTTGGTTAAAAACATATCGTTCGTATTTTTAAATTTGTAAAATGCACTTTGGAACTTACACAATAAGGATTTGCTGCGAAGGGCTCTGTCCCATCGTATGAAAATGATTGCCCTACATATACTATGTATATTAGGGTGGTCTAAGAACTTTTTTTCTGGAGAAAGAAAATACGTAATTTTTCTTTTTCGAAATTTTAATATTAACACGCGCCAGCGGGTACTTCACAATTCAATTTAGTTAACATGGGGAAATTTTGAATTTTCGAAAAATTGAACTCATGTTCCAGGGTTTCATCGAAAAGTACCAAACTTTCAAAGACTTGAAGAGGAGTATATACGAAATGAAAAAATAGGAAAAACTTTTATTTCCAACACACCCTTACTCTCTCCACGACGCCCAAAATATTATGCGAAAATTAAAAAATACATTTTTACGTATTGTTGTTACTTTTTTGCAATTTCCTGCATCCTTTTTATACAGATAATTACTATTGAGTAATTTTAATATTTCCAATGGCTTTTTAAACAATTTTTTATTTTTTAGAGAAATATTAATTATTTAAACAATTATTAATTTCCGAAAAATATATAAAATAATCTATTTTCTAAATGAAATGTAATTGTTTCTTATTGTTTAGAGTAGTATATTCTTCCTAAAACATCATTTTATTATTTAAACAATTATTTATTCTATATTTTTAAAATTTCTAAAAATTGAGACAGGGATATTAACTTTCTTTTTAAAATAGTATCCTATGCTACGTTTTGTTGAATAATAATATAATTTTGATACATTTCTTTTAATGTTCAATACTTTTATATTTGTTTAAACAATCTTTATTTGCTTAAGCATTTTTTTTCGAATAAAAAAATGAAATAATATAAACACATGCAATTATGTTTCTGCCTGTATAGTGTGTAGAAAGAATAAATTAGCACTTTTTAATTGTTCAAAAAAATAATAATTTGTTTAAATAATTAATTTTCCAAAAATACTTCTAAAATCGTAATAAATAGAATATTTTTTATTTTATTTTATTTTTCTAGTTAATTAAAATGTCTTCCATTCTAAAAATTAAATGTATGTGTGTTTTTTAATTATTCTAAAGTGTTAGTATTAAAAACTAAAATTTTCTGAAATTAAATTGAAGTTTAAAGAAATATATAAAGTGAAAATTATGTGGATTTTTTAATGAAAATAATTGTTTAAGGCTTTTTATTTTGGGAATTGATTGATTGGTTATTATTGCCTGATTAACTTGTTTACAATATTAAATTACGTGAAGATTAAATTTTAATTTTTCTTACTCAAAATTTGATCAGAATCGGGCGCTATAATCTCAAATTTGTTATGGTAACCTTTAACTCAAATGGTAATTTTTCTTTAACGTAAATTAATGTATATCAACTATATAAGGTTTTTGTCACTCATTTCGTTGAATTTTCACTTTTTTTATCTCTTCAATCAACTTGATTACACATCATACATATTTTATTTGTTATCAAACATAGATCTGAATGTAAATAAACTATTTTTAAATTTTTGGATATTTAAAGATGCGGTTAAATGATTTTCGGATAACTCACCTATCGCTAAACTGATTTTTCGGTAAACTCAATCTTCGCAAAATTAGGCGTTCTGAAATAGAAACTTTCAGTAAAATGGACTTTCTGACAAATAAATCTTCGCTTAAACTATTTTCGAATAATTCGACATTTGTTGAAATAATTTTCGGTATCCTAATATTCGCTATTTTAATTTTCGGTCACTCAAACCATCAAAAAATGACCGGCTAACTATGATTTTTTTAAACAAAAACAAACGGATTAATGGGCGATATCCATGAAAAAAAAAATGGATCTCCCTAATGTGTATAATATTTCAAATATCAAAACAAATGGATCTTCAACATTTTAAGGATATTCTGCAATTAGAAAATATGGAACCTTTTTATCAAATTTGTAGATATTTGTTAAGAATAGAAATATAAGATTGAATATTATTTAATTGATTAAATGTTTTTTATTATTCTTTTGGAAAAATTTATGATGAAAATAATGACGACATTATTCTTATTTTTTTAGTAGAATTAGTAAAGGAACTTTATTTTTCAAAAATTTTTTAAAATTATAAGAAGAATAAGCAAATACCAACAATTTATCAGTTTTTTCGAAACAAGTGCCTTTTATATTTTACCAGGTATACGTTATTTTATGGTTTATTTATACTGTAGTTCAAAAAAAGTCTTTTAACTCTCGTTGACTAATTGTATTTTATCTTATACTTCTTGAAAATAAACATTATTAAAAAAGATATTGATTTCAAATAAAACCAGTTAAATTTATCCCAAAAAAGACAAATATTTAGCAAAATACCTGAATCCTCAACAAATAAAAAATTAATGTTGAACAGTTGTAATTTAAACCTAACAGAATGACATTTTTTCAAAAGAGACAAATTTTCCACGAAACAGTTCAATTTTTTACACCAAATTATAAATTTTAAACGAAATAGATGCAAATTTGAAAGCTCATTCTTAAAGCGAACATTAACTACAAAAAAAAAATTGTGCAAAAATTCTGCACAAAAAGGCTCAAATAAGAATTATGTTCCTTAAAAATTGTTTTAAAAAACGTAAGGAAATTAAATAATTAACAAACAGAGATATTAAGCCATAGACCCTGTGTTATCCCAAATTATAATGATAGGGGAGATCTAATCTTGACTAGAAAAAATTGAAATAAACATTTATTTTTTAAATCTATTTGTTTATTTGCTTTTGAGTGTATATAAATATTTAATTCAAAATTTACAAATTTAAATTAGACCAAAATCCAAATTAAGAATCTCATTTAACGTCCAATAATCAAATTGATGCAAAATCCTGTGAAAAACAAGAATCCAACGACCAAATTTGGACCACAACGAATAAACGGAAACCAAAAATCCTATTGCAATCTGAAAAAAAAAACAAAAAAAGAAAATAAAATTTTCGGACAAAAATAAGAAAGAGGAAAGAAAAATGAGAAGGCAGCCAACAACATCCCCTTGCTTCTCTTTTTATTTCTTTCGTCTTTTTTATTTTTATTATCATCAAATTACAATAAAATAAAAATAAAAAACATAAATAAATAAATTTGCATTACTAACGTTTCGGTACTCGTACAGTTCCCTTTTCAAGGGTTAAATATTTATCTTTCAAAGTAAAAAGTTATTACAATGTTTTCCAGAAATCTCAAAAAATTTATTTTATTTTATTGAACCCTTTCAAGTTTCGTGAAAAGCTTCGAATTTTTTTTTTAAAAACATAAAAAATTCACCTTTTGATTGTCTTGAAATCTTTGTCACTTTTATCTTAAAGTTTGCTTTTCAAGATAAGAAAGAACAATTAGGCTTTAAATTTCTAGGAGGATTTGTGCATATACTTTTTAACTTGTCAATAGAGTCCAAGGTTTATTAACTGATGCTTTTGATTTTATCATATTGCTCTGATTCATATAATTTTTTTTTCTCTACTTTTCTTAGTTTGCAAACACAGGAAAATTCCATAATTGCATAGATGTCTCATGAATGTAAACTGTAAAATTAAGTAAGGAAATATTTATTGGCATTGTTATATAGATAGTGGTCAATATATATACCAAATGTCAGTAACGTTTACGGATTCTCTCAATCGAAAATGAAGATCCTTATTCAAATTTTACTTCTTTTACTCGCGGTTATTCTCAATTGTGGTGGTAAGTTTACCCAACAAAACATAAAATTTGTAAAAAATTCGAAACATGTTGTGGAAACCTTTTAAATTAAAATACTGAGGCCTAATAATATTTTTATTTGTGTGTTGTATCAAATTCTACATTTTGCGTCTCTCAAACTTGAAAAAAGTAATCTTTTAATTTCATTATTTAAAAGTTTTTAATTTCTCAATTAAGAATATTTGGAAGTGTCACCTGCTCAAATAATTTAAATTTGAACCATTCGTGAAGCCTTATGGATGATATAATTTATTACCTTAGGATATAATTATTTATTTGATTTCAAACACTTCAAGTATGAAATAGCTCAGTTAATATCATATCGAAATACAAATTTTTTAGTAATTAATTATTAATATTAAAAATTTGATGCTTTTACTTCTTTTATTTATAAATAGAAAAAAGTTTTCTTAAATTAAAGAAACTTTCTTTAAATGAAAAAAATTCTAGTATTGATATACGGTCAACGAAATATTTGTTTGGTTGAAAAAAATTTTTTGGTTACTTTTTTCATTCAATTTAAAGAAATAATTTTTTCATTTAAAAGGAAAATTTATTTATATTCAAGAAATATTCCGTTCCTTCAAACCGAATATTTTTTCAAATTAAAGATATATTTTATGACTTCAAATAAAAAATTTCTTCAAATCAAAGAATTATAAGTTTTTATTTTACGTTTACATTTTTTAAAATGAAATAACTGTTTTTGTTGGAAAAAGAGAACGTGTTCCGAAAGACGCGGCAACATAAAATAATCAAAGTAATTAAGTGGATTAAGAAAATCTTTCTTTGATTTAAAGAAATAATTTGCTTATTTCAAATTACAGACTCTTAAAGAAATTATTTTTTTTATTTTTCTTGTAACTTTTTGAATCAGAAGAATTTTGTTTTAAATCAAACAAATCATTTAAACAAATAATCTCTTGATATTAAGAAAACTACGTGACGTCATTTATTAAAATTAAATAAATTTTCTTTTAATATGAAAACATTTTCATGTTGAATCAAAAGAGGCTATTCAAAAGAATGTTTTTTTTTTAATTTAATAAAAACTTTTCTCTGGGTGTAAGATATCTTAATTCTGAATCAATTAAAAATTTTTCTACTTCACAAATTGTTTTTGACCAAATCTATTTTAATTCGGATAAGGTTCTATATTTGAAGTCGCAGAATATCTCATGGGAAATATTTTTTCCTAAAAATATAATCGATAAATATTTACTCGTAAACTACACTAGATAACGGAAAAAACAAGAAAAATTTGCATTAAACTGTTTTAAACGTGCACACATTTTTAAAATCAATTTTTCTATTTTTTCTTGTTTTTAAAAAGGTTGAAAATTTAATTTTAGGAAAAAAAAATCTTCTGGCTATAACCAATATGTAGCCAGCATGAAAATTACCAGGAATATTTCTTATTTAGGTGAAGAAAAGCTTACAAATAATGTAAGGGTTTTTTTTTTTTTAGAAAATTGACCTTTAATTTAATTTTAAAAAACCGTGGCTATTTTGTTGGCTTGAAACCATTTTGAAATTTTCTGGCAGATTAAGAAAAAAAGCTCTATTAGAATGAGGAAAAAGCTATCAATATCTTATTAGGCCTAAGTGAAAATGGAGATACGATAACTTCTTTACAAAAATTTCATTGTAAACAACAAATCCCGTCCTCAAGAGAATCTACGGCTTCTAGTGTAACAACCCCATCTAATTTAAAATAGATTTGATTTTTTCTTTAATTGAAATTTAGTTTTTCAACTAAAATATTTGTTACATAATTTTTTATTAAAAATATATCTTTTTAGATAAAAATGAAACTATTTACTTTAAAATTTATGTGCTTCGCCCAAAATTCCTGTTTTTTTTTTTGTAAAAAATTCAACTCCTTGGTTGAAAATTTATATACTTTTTAAAACTTAATTTCTTGTATCGGGTCGAATATTAATAATTTTCATTGAAAATTCATATCGCTGATTAAAAATGGACACTTCCCGAAAATAAGTTTAAATTTTCCAAACATTGTGTTTTCGAGGTATTTCAGGAAATCATTATATTGAAGGAAACCCGAGATATTTGAAAATTCAGAGAATTCAATCAAAGTAGATAATTGGAGGAATAAAGAAAATTCAAGGACTTGAAGGAATTTAGGGAACTTATAGAATTTGAGAGATTTAAGATAAATTTCAAGAATCTTAAAACCAATTATAATAACAGAAATAATTCGAAAAAAATCCAAATAAATTCAAAGTGAATTAAAATAATTCGAAACGATATACGAAACCGAAGAGTCGTTTTAGACAAAAACTCTGTAAAAGATTCTTTCAACATGAAAGTAATAAATGTTTATTAAAAGCACTAAAAAAAGAAAGAAAATGAATTTGACTTTTCTGAGAATCAATAAATTGGAAACATATGGTTCTGGAACGCAATATATCATTTGATAGAACAAATTTGATTTAGGTAATATAATCAAGTGTTTCAACATAAATGTGCACACAGCTTGTCAAAGTTTAAGGAAAAACAGAGTTTTGCTCTTACAACATTATCTTTGCCTATGCTTTCAATTTAAGGAAAGATCTTCAATTAAGAATAATTAAATTCAAACTTAAAGTTCCTTTAACAAAAAATTATCTCAAAAAGTATTTTGTAAAAATTGAACCATATCCATTAAAAAAATACTTAAAATTAAAACTATTTAAATTATACGATTTCAAATTCAGATTCTTTCAAAAATGAATATTAAAGTATTCATGGCAAAGGAAAAAGAATGTAGCGTTTGCCCATTGCAGTTTCCAAAATTGAATAATTTGCAGCGAATTTTTGAGCATACAAATGCTATTTCACGGCTTAGAACAGGACAAATATTTATTTTTAGATGAATGATTTAACAATTGTAGAAATTTAAGTTGAAGAATCTCATGTAGAAAATGCTCGAAAATTCATAAAGTAGCAATATTTAAAATTGTTTTGATTTTAAAAATTGTAGATAGAAAAGCTAAAAATAAAATAAAAAGATTCAATGTTAATAATTAATTATTATCAAATTTTAATTTCTATTATCAATTTTAATTAGGATTGCTGTACTTAAATTTTCATTTGTAAAATTAATTTTAAATGAAAAAATGTTTTCTTAGATTCCATTATATTATTTAAATTATTTATTAAATAGTTGTATTGAATTTAAAAGAAACATTTTGTTGAAAAACATTACAATTAACAAGCAAACATATAAAAATTGTGACCTCAACTTTTGGTAAATTATTAACTATAAATTAAAAATTACAAATATATATTTCCGTGTAAAAATCTAAGTCGGGGGCTGGCCAGTCTACGGCTGAAATCCCGGCTGTAAGCCAGAAGCTGGCCGGGGAGCACGAATTGAAGTCGGGCTGTGGTCGGGGTTTCTGATCGGACCTCGGCCAATATCGTCACGCTGTGCTGGGCAACGTCCAGCCATGCAGCATGGCCGTGATATGATGGCTGCCCGTCTTTGGCCTGGCCAGGATCAATCGGTGCTGTACTAGATTTAAATAATTCGGGTTTAAGTTTTATGAAGAGCATATTTCACTGAATTTGAGGCTCGATTTTATTCTTTTTTACAGCTTGAATTGGAGCATATTATTATATAATCCTACCCCAGTGGGCACAAAGTTTAGCGACGTCTTTACGACATCCTTACGACATCTTTACGACAACTTTACTATATCCTATGTCCATGTCGTTAAGTCGTCTTTACGATATCGTAAATATTCCCGATAATCTGACGATGTCTTTACGATATTACGATATCGTAAATATGTCGTAACGATGTCGAACGATGTCGTAAATATGTTGTCAAATTTTGTGCCCACAGGGTCCATTTTCAAAACCATTATCTTTTAATATTTCCTCTGAATTAGAATTATCAGAAGTAGACTCACCTGAATTAAGTCTTCTTATTTTCTTATTGTTCAGTCTCCCTTTTTGCACGAGCCTTGTTTGGCTGCCGTACTGTTTCTTTTTACCCATAATACATGAGCAAAATTCTAAACAATGTAAAAATTATTCCCAAAAGCCAAAAAAGAATGCAGAATCTCTCAATTTTTAACAAAAATTTAAAGGTTACGTTGCCATCATTGGATTATTGACATTCGTTGCTCAGCATTATCATAGCATGTTCGCTTGTTTGAGGTACCATACCAGTAATTGCCGGTAAATATAGAAAAATCATATTTGTTGAATTTCTTACTTTATTAATTTGTAGTTCTCTAAAGTGACTGACATTAAAAATATAATAAAAAATATAGTTAATTGAAAGTGATGAAGAGTAAACGATATTAGTTAACAAGAGTCTCGAAAGTCTCGAAATGGGGAGATTTTCAGCGGGATTTTCAAAACACTATAATCTAAATTTCGGACATACAACATACAACATACATTAACATCACAAAGAAAGTCGACGATCCTTTAAAGTACACCAAAATCCATGTTCAATTGAGTTGCAACGAATTTGAGCTACACAGATTCATTATAAGAATTTAGGGGAAAAGCATTATTGAAAGATTGTTTTTTCTCATTCAGAACAAAAATATTGACAATATTAATTTTTTTGTTACAAACTTTTTTTTTAGGTCATACTTTTTGTTTTTGTTAACAATTATTTTGTTTGTCTCGAAATTAAATAATGCCATGTTTGATTAAGTCATTATCCTTTTAATTGTCTAAGTTCAAACTTTATCTTTTTGATAGACAATTAATCCTCTTGTTTGAAAATTCATATTTTGAGATAGAAAATTAATATTTTATTAATATTTAATATAAATTAATTTATTTTTGGTGACGCGAACCAAAAATAAGAAATTGTTATGTTGTAAACTGTTATATATACTAACTCGCATGGCCCGTTGCCTTTTTTGTTATTAATATTACTAGCAATAAATGATTGATCTATTAAGGAGGATAGTAATAAAAAAAACTGATAATCATATTTTATTGAATCAGAAAAAAGTAATAAAATTGGATAACTCGGTTTCAATGTTTTCATTTCTGTGCTTTGTTTTCCGATCTCATTCCACCATTGCACAATCGATAATATATTCCTCTCTCTCTCTCTCTCTCTCTCTATCTTTCTCTCTCTAAAGACTGCGACAACATTCGGAGTGAATCCGGGTGAATACGAGCTAGCGGGATGGGCAGCTGAGGCTCTCCCGGAGTGCGAGGCGGCACTCGAACCCGCAAGCCGACGGAGTGGGTCCTAAACCTTCGCTTTAGCCCCCACGACTATCGTCCCACTTAACATTGCGTTTCTGTTAAATTGATTAAAATTTTATTAAAATGTTTACAAGTTCTTGAACATCATACCTTCTGATACATTTTCTTATTTAATTGTATACTTTTAAAGGATTTATTACACAGATAAATTTAAGAATATATGAAAACTACTTTGCCATATTAAATTATCTTTCTGAGGAACAGACCAATTTATTTTCTTTATTTGCTCTCAAATAAAAGCAATTTATAGTATTAATGCTAATCACGACAAAATTGTAAAAATATGAAAATTTTAAATCGATCTCGATATATTTACGAGGTGCTCGTTTTAACGATATGAAGTAAGACGAGATATTGTCCTCGAAAAAAGAGAAACAGCCTTGAATTCAGTTATTTCTCGATCGTCATGGTTGACGTACATCACGAGCAGGGGCAAAGAGAAAAAAATTGCACTTGCTCCATTGGAGTCGGAAAGCTTGTATCTGTAGAGCACTTGTAACTTAGTAGCTCGTTTGTTAGGAGTTTGAGAGTATTAGATATTTCGTGAAGACATTCTTTTATGAAATTATCTATTAACGCAAAAGGAAAGTTTAATAGTAAGGTGAATTTTATTGGGTATAAATTTTATTTTCTGTATTTCATGTAACTTAATTGAATGCACCTATCGACTTAACCTTTTATTAAACCTTTCTTTTTGATAAACATAGGATGGAATTCAACATTCAAGTAACTACCAGACCAAGATGGTGTTTTGTACCAATTTGTTATTACGTAGGGTGCTAAGGAAGTTTTGCAATAGTTGAAACCTATTGGAAGAAGAGAGATGATCCTTGTGTCATTAGAAAGAGCGTCAAAAATTAGGTAGGAAGAGGAAACCTGTTAGTCGGACAGCCGAGGCCGTTTTTGGCGAGTTATTAGATAACGATTCTGCCACTATTTTCCTGATTGTTGAGAATATAGTGTAGACGAAATGTGACTTCTCCAGGCAGAATCGTTACCTAATAACTCGCCAAAAACGGCCTCGACTCTTAGAATATGTTGACTCAAGTCTCAGTACAGTCTAGGCACGCAGCCCGGAACAATTGAGAAATAGCGTCGTGGACAAAGGAAGAATATCGTGCGATAATTCGATACAACTTTTTTGCGGTGTAAGTGTAGAACAAAGTTTTGAGGAATTTTCTCCGGTATTGGGTGAGGATTATCCACATCGCACAGCAATTTTCCGATGGTACAAACAGTTCAAAACGGGAAATTTGGGTCTCGCGGACGTCTCGCTCCCAAGTCGATTGCCGGAAGTGGTGACATCGAAAAACATTGCGTCTGTGAATAATCTACTGAATGATAACACAGGCCCACAAAAAAAACAAAAGTGTCTGTGTAATTGACCAGACCTATATATTCTTATGTATTTTTCGACGCTGAATCCGAATTTGAATAAAAAAGTAGGGTCTAGCTACTTTTTTATGGGGTTTTTCTTGAAAATCCTCATTTTTTACGGTTTTTTCATGGTTTTTTTTAAATAAAAAAAAATAAAGAAAAATTTTATTTTTTTGACTTCAGAATCGAATTCTACGAGAAAAAATACATCGAAAACCATGTTTTGATTTTTTTCTACAAAAATTTCAACCCACCATACCGTGATGAAAAGGCAGAAAATCGCAAAAAGTGAAAATTTGATTCAAATTTGATTAAAATGACATTAACATGAAGTTTTACGATTTTAAACCGATTTATAAACATTGAAAATACTTTACTGGGGGTTTTTGAGGTCGCTGATCACGAATTTTAAGTCATTTTTTTCAAAAAACAACTCCTAGTTGGCGTAAGTGGACAACAAACGTGATAGATTGATATTTTTTTCAAAAAATCGATGTTTTGGATACTGTTCTGGAGGTTTTCCACTACATGAATCACAAAACTAGAACTTTTTTCGACCCTTGATCATAAA
>NC_046657.1:127502304-127530343 GCF_010883055.1 Belonocnema kinseyi | reverse complement strand
GCCGTATGGTGGGTTGAAATTTTTGTAAAAAAAATCAAAACATGGTTTTCGATGTATTTTTTCCCGTAGAATTCGATTCTGAAGTCAAAAAAATAAAATTTTGATTTATTTTTTTTATTTAAAAAAAAACCATGAAAAAACCGTAAAAAATGAGGTTTTTCGAGCAAAACCCCATAAAAAAGTAGCTGGATCCTACTTTTTTATTGCAAATTCGGATTCAGCGTCGAAAAATACATAAGAATATATAGGTCTGGTCAATTGCACAGACACTTTTGTTTTTTTTGTGGGCCTGTGTAATAGAAGAATCACGTACCAGCAGATAGAGCAAATGTTACACATTAGTGCACCAGCAGTCCATCGAATTCTGCATGAACATTTGCATGTTAGGAAGGTTTGTACTCTATGGGTACCACATTCTTTGACCAAGGAGCAAATGGCAGCGAGAGAAAGTGTGCCAAAAAATGCTAAAAAGATTTGAATCGGGATATTCTCGGGATGAAAATAGTATTATAACTGGCGACGAAACTCGGCTGTATTATTATGATGTTCGAACAAAATGCCAAAAAAGGCCTGGCTGTTTGAGGATGAGGAAGCTCCAGTGGAGGTGCGAAAGTCTTGATCTGTAAGCAAAAGAATGATTGCAGTTTTCTTTGGGAAACGCAGCATTGTGTATAGGGTCGTACTGGAAAACCAGCGACTGTCACCTCTTCCTGGTACACTCAGGTATGTTTACCCCAAGTCATAAACCAACTCAAAAACATCAGGCCGAAATCTCGACTCAGCACCTGGCTATTCCACCACGACAATACACCGGCTCACAGAGCGAAGGTGACAGTAACTTTTTCGGTCAAATCTGGTCTGACTATTCTAGATCACCCTCCCTACATTCCAGATCTTGCTCTCTTTGACTTTGGTTTGCTTTCCGAAGTAAAAAAAAACAACTAAAAGGGCATCGATTAACTAACGAAATTGACCTTTAGACGGCGTGGGACCAAGGGCGTGCAGATCTTCCAGAAAAAAATAGCAGGGTTGGTTCGATGACTGGCTTCGTCGTATGGAAAAGTGTATTCACTGCAGTGGAAAGTACTTCGAAAAATGACAAAAGGTTCGTATGTATTGTAAAACATTCGTAGCGCCCTATGTAAGTACCCAGTATGCATGTTTTGCATATCTGAATATAAAAAATGTAATTTGTTGTTTTTTTATCTCGAGTGTGAATTGAATGGAATCATCGATACTGTTAAAAAAGTTTAAACGTTATGTAATCTTATTTGTGGGTACAATTATAAATGCGTCATAAACGTAACGTTTATAAAGAAACGGATTTGAAGATGAATTGTATAAGACTCCTTTTTAAATATGTATCTTCTATAACCAAACTAATACTATAGGGAGATAAAGGAGATCCGGTTTAAAAACCTGATAAATGTTTATAATATCTGTTGTTGAAAGAAAAAATTGTGTTAATAAATAAAGTTCTTACATGAATAGAACAGTGTTTTAGAACTTGTGTTTTAATATTGACATATATTATGGAACTTCATTAATTTTATGGAACTTAATTAATTAATTTTCTTGAATATTTAATAAAAATTGATAGCGGCCAATAAAAGAAAAAATAGTTTCTGATCTGCTGTATCTGGAATTGTTTACATTTTGTAATTTTAATGCATTGTCAACTTTAAAAAATTCATAAATCTTTCTTGTCTTTTTACAGACATATCACGAGCGCAGTCAACGCCCAGAACAAGGCTTTTTATATCACGCATTGGGAAGAGTCATGAAGATGAGAATCATCAAGGTAACCCAAGTACACAAAATAATGTTTAATAGAATTGTTGATTGATAAAAAGTTTTCATAATCATAGTTTGAAACCAAGAATACATAAATGATATCTTGAAACGTTAAGTATTCTACATGCATGGAACGTCGTGATACATAAAAACTTATTAAAAAAGGTTACGAAAGCGGAATTATATTTTTCCACTGAACGCACATCTTTAGGCTCTTTCACTTTTGAAGCATGTCTCTCTGTAAGATAATTTTGCAGAGTAAATAGGGAATCATAACTTATCTAGAAAGCACCTTAAAATAATAACTCTTTTGCAGATTAAGACCATACGAGAAGAATATTATAGGGAAATCACTATAGGCCTATACTGATTTTATTGAAATAAAGTTCCTATAATTTTGTGGTAATTATACGAAATCCTTTATAGAAGATCATTATATAGAAAATAATGATAAGATAATTAGCTTCGGAATGAATTATGAAAAAATGTTTAATTATTATTTCAGACAACTTAAATATTTTCGTACAAATAAACTTTACGCAAAAAAGTCCGAAAACTCCCTTGATCTCTTAAGAATATAAAAAAAACGCGTGATACCTTTAAAACAATGTTGAGGTCTATTAAGGACCTTTGAATCTCTTGAAATGATTAGAAATCTCGAGAAATTGTTAAAATCCCCTAAGATCATTGAAATTATTGGAGATCCTATAAAATCATATACATTTTGTGAAATTCTTTGAAGTAACTTGAAAACTTTGAAAATTTCACATAATTCTCCGACCTCATTTGAATGTCTTCGGAATCGTTAAAAATAGCTTAAATTTGTTCGAATGCTGTTATAGTATGTATATCATACCTATCATTTGGAGTAATTGAAATCCATAGAATTCTCTTCGGAATAAGACTTAATTGATTCGCAAGATTTTCCTGGAAATTCACTGAAATCGTTTGAGATGTTAGGAAATATTACAAGGTTCTTTGAGATCCCTTGCAACTTTTTAAATCTTTCGAAACACTTGAGACTCTGTTATAATATTCCAGAAGGCTTTAAATTTTTTAAGACTGGTAAAATTATTGATGAAACCTTAAAATTCGTAAAAGTTGTTCAAAATCTGCTGAAATACTTTGAAATCCCTTAGAATCCCCGAAGATGTTCGAAAATCTTCGAAATCCTGTAAGATCCCTTAAAAATGTTATAAGGTCTTACGAAATTCCTGGAAATTATGGGAACTATAACAAAAAATCCTGAAATCATTAAATTTCCTCAAAATTATCGGAAACATTTGTAGGTTCGTAGAAACTTTTTGAAATTTCATAATATCTGACGAAATCATTTAATATGAGTGAAAATTATCTGGAACTTCTTAAAACCCGTTGAAAACCAATAATTTTTTGGAAATTTTTGAATTTTTTCGAATCCTATAAAATTCCTTTAAATCTGAATAATCCATTAAAACAATTTGAAATCCTACCTTAGGGACTATGCTTAAATGACGTAACAGCGCAAGGAAGGAAAGAGGTTGTAGAAATTCTGTTACGATTTGTTATGGTGCGTTAAAAATTCAACTATTTTCTAGAAAATTGACTCTTTTTTTTAAATTCGGATTTTTATTTTGAAAAGTCCACTCAAATCTTGTTCGATGAAAACTTACCTCTTTTTTGGAAATTTATCTTTGTAATTTGAAAATTCACCTTTTTTAGTAGAATTTCTATTTTTCTAGGACAAAAAATTTAACTGTTCGTTAAAAAATTCAAGTAATTTTTGAAAGATTGCCTTTTTCATTTTAAAATTCACTAGCTTTAGCAGAAATTACATCTTTCTTAGATAAAAACGCAACTACTTGGTTGAAAATTTAACAATTTTGTTGAGAAGCCATACTTTTTATTGAAACTTTTGCTGACTTGTTGAAAATTTAATTGTTTCTTAGAAAAATTACTTGTTTATTTGTAATTTTCTTGTATTGAAATGAAAACTAAAATCCTTTCTGGATAATAATTCCAATACCTTAAAATTTGTTTTTCATAATAGAAAAACATCTATTTTGAAAGTATGTTCATCTTTGTTGATAAAACTCAATTTTTTGGTTTAAGATTAATTTATTTTGTTAAAAAGTCCAAATTTTGGTTCCGAAGCTTGTGGAGAGATAGGAGACAATCGGTTGTTTTTGTTAAATTTGTTTTTTCTTGGGTAATTTATTTTCAAAAGTTTACTTTCTTTGACTAAATTTCTGAAAGAAACCGAAAAATCAAAAATTTATATCATAAAATTCACAAAAGAGAATGTGGAGAAGACGATCCTGGCTGTCGAGATTGGACGTGCAATGTATCGGTCCGTAATTTTTGACTAAATACTACATCATCGGATCATCGTGCGTTGTCAGACGGAGTGTATATAGTTAATCTTGGACCTACGAATTTGTTTAATGTGCGGGCAGTTTATGTCAGAAAACTCGAACAACTTTAGTTTTTGTGGCAGATTTGTCGGCTTGCTTGGTAAGATGGTGGCATGTGCGACTTGTGAAATTGTGACGAGAGGAAACTTAGACTCGCTTTCTTGTGACAAATGTGGTGCAATGGCTCATTTTGAGTGCCTAAATATCTCAGTTAAGGATGTTGACAAGTATAAAAAAAACAGAAGCAGTGCTATTGCTCTAACTGTTTTCAACGTTCAAACAGCGGAGATACAATTCGTTATCATCAGAAACAGCTGATAATGGCGTAAAAAATCCGGGGACGGCTCTAATATCTCTGGGGCCTGGGGTTGAAACTGCCATTATGAGAGCAGTATCGAATACGTAGGAGGCAGGGTTCCCGCGAATTTTCAACATGTGGGAATCATTTGAAGAGAAACAGATAGATGCGTTTAAAACCCTGGTTGACGGAATTGCGAATAATGTGTCCCGCATATCCAAAGTCGAGGTAGCTACTGCACTGCCGTAGAAACATTCTGAAGATGACATTATCTCTATTTTTAGAATCCCTCTTGCAGATCCTTCCCGCTTTCAGCTATGGCCCTTTATAGTAGCCAAATTGCCCAATCAGATTATGCGTGCCAACATAATTAGAAGCAGCAATGAGAAGAGGGGTTTATCCACCAAAGATCTGGTACGGGAGGTACAACACCCTATTTACATTAGAGAATCTTTGACTAAACACTATAGACAAATTTACAATGCTGCTGATTAAAATTGACTTGTTTACACTTCATTTTTTTAACTAAATTTCTTATAACTATCTCTTAAAACTAACATCCATCCGCACGTTATTTCTAAAACCAGTCGCTCTCATGGCATAGCCACATTGTGCTCTTTCCCTTGGAATAATCCACATATAGTTTTCGTTAATCGTTGACTCCCTTATTCTTTCCTTCCCTTATGCGTTCTCTCCTTTTTTTCACTCTGGCTCTCTCTCTCTATCCAGTTAATACTGCTTGAAAATTTTATATACCTTTCTTTCTCAATTATGCATCCTTTTCACTTTATCCATATGAAATTCATTTATTTTAAAATATATTACCCTTTTCACCTCCATCTTACCACCCCTACGTCTGTTTTCCTCTAACTTATTTTCTGGTAACTCTTCTAACTTATTTTCATCCAAGTATCTTCTCAACCTTTTTCACATATTTTCAAAACCTCCTCGCTCTTTGCTAGCAGCACTATGTCATCTGCATATGCATATGTGGATACCCTTGCCTCAACCCCTTATCCATCCAGAAACCCTCCGACATTCCTTATCCTCCTCTTACCCTATATTTCTTCTCTTCATATAGGGTAAAGGGGGGCAGCGCCAACCAGTTAACAGTTAATAATTTTTTTTTAAGGTAATGAGATGTTGAATTGATCCATTTTTTCTCATTTCGAGTTCTACATTGTTTTATATCATATTTCTGTAAGTATTATTCACATGGAAAAACAATAATTTAGTAATATAATTATTTCTGACAAGCTGTATTTCATCGGCTTTGCCCCTCACCTGAAGGCAAAGCCGACTGCAGCTTTGTATGAAAATAAAAACATTTAAAGATAAGAAAATGTGATGATTTTCTTCTGTGGTATGTTATGTACTGGAAAAATTACCTTTAAAGATATCCAACAAGAAGAATAAGTTATTTTGAATAAAAATACAGATAGCTGTAATATAACCTCTTGCTCGTTGACATTCTACTAGAAACGGACTGTACGCAATGTTTGTACCGTACCAATAAAAGAAACCTGCATACCGACCGGATTGATGATAATAATATTTAATAGTTTCTTCCATGTAGCCCACAAGATAAGTAGCTGTTCTACATTGCCTATCATTTATCGACGAAACTTGTGACGTCGTGTACCACCTAAGGACTTGAAAATATTATTTTCGTCGGGCCTGCCCCCCTGGCAAGGCCTCACTTACTCATGAGATTTAATCTATTTTGGACTTGAATTACGTCTAATTAATATGATTATATTTTGTGATATTGCTTTATCTGTCAAGATATCAAGTTTTTACAATGTAAGTATTGTCATTAAAGTTGAAAAATTTATATTTCTGTCAGCGAAACTTCCATTGTTTCTTGGTAAAAACTGTTTTCTGTATAATTTTTCTTTTGTAACGTCAGTTTTTCAAATCTTAGTAAATAACACTATCTCTCTGATAAAATAGATTTATTGGATGAAAAGTAGAACTAAAATTATTAAATAATAGGCATTCTATAAGGAAAATCACCTTTGCCCCACTGGTTGACCTCCCCCCCCCCTTACCCTACCTCTCATACACACTCGATCAGGCTTCCCTTCACTCCCCTCTCTTCCATTGCCTCTCGAATCCCTTCCCTGCCCACCGAAGGAAATGCGCCTTTTCGATATATGAAAAAAGCGTAGACTTTTGTACTCTTTTTAGCTAATTCTCTATCTACTACGTGCTGCAAGACGTAAAAATGGTCGATAGTACTATTTCCCTCCCTAGAACGTGCCTACGTCTCCGGCAGTATTCCTTACCCCTATACTATACATTCTTCCGCAGCCTATTCGCCAACATTATCGCGCATACTTTGTACGCCATATTCTTGATCGTAATCTCTCTATAATTTCCCTGCCTCTTCTCACCCCCTTTCTTATTCAGTGGTAAAAACAACCTATCCCACCATTCTGTTGGGAATCTCTCACAACTCAATATTTTTTTCTCTAAACTTTTCATCCTCTTCCTTACATCTTGTGTGACAAACAGCAACGCTTCCTTCCCTACTTCTTTTCAATCTTTCCAATCGATTCAACTTTCTTATCTGGTTTTCTATCTCCTTGTGATTCAGCTTCTCTCCATCTACCTCTCTTGTTCTTCTAATCCCTTCATCTTTCTTCCATTTATCTGATCTTTGAAATTAATCATTAAAAAATTTCCTCTATTTCTCACTCACTCTCTTCTCATTTATTGTCACCCGACGTTTTCTGAACCTATTATTTATCTTTCACATGTCCCCTTATATCTTAACACGGCTTCGCCATTCCTTTTTTCTTCTTTCTGAAGACCTTCTTTTGCACACACCCTTTCAGTTTCTCTTTTATATTTTCCGATATCTCTTCCACTGAAGTCTTACGGGAATACCTTAGCTCACCTGATCAAGGCACATTTTATGGGCTTCGAAAAGTTAGGAGAAGAGAGGACGACACCTCCGAGACAATCAAAGCCGCCTGCGGCCCAATTGGGCCCGATACGGTGGCTAGCTAACGAGATTGTTACACTAGCCAGGGTCAGGTGGGCCCTGAAGTCCTTCAGTCCTTACAAGTCGCCTGGTCCAAATGGCATATATTCAGTACTCTTACAGAGGGCTGGTGGGATCATCATTGGGCCGATTGTCAGACTTGCCAGGGCTAGTCTGACATTGGGTCACGTTCCAGGGGCATGGAGCGGTGCGAGAGTAGTCTTCATTCCGAAAGAAGGCAGGATGGATTATACTTCACCCAAGGATTTCCGACCTATTAGCATCACATCTTCCCTGCTAAGAACAGTGGATAGGCTCGTAAACAGATATATCCGCGATAAGTTCTTGTCAAGTATTCATCTTCACAAGCAACAACACGCCTAAAGGGCTGCTCACTCGACTAAGACTGCCCTAAGCACATCAGTTTACCTGATTGAAGGATAACTGAAGCAGAAAGACCTCGCGATTAGAACATTCATGGACATCGAATAAGCCTTTAACTACATCTCAGGAGAGGTGATCAGGGCGCCCATGATCGCACACGGTGTGTCTACTGCAGTCGTGGAATGGACCTGCCATATGTTGGCCAAGAGGAATCTAACCACGACTAAGGGTTATACCACTTCATGCGGAACCGTTTACTCAGGATTTCCGCAGGGAGGTAGTTATCACCCTTGCTCTGGTGCCTGGTAGTAGATGAACTGTTTGATCTATACACGAGTCAAGGCCACCACATTATAGGCTATGCAGACGATATACTGGTTATCGTGCGCGACCAGCATTTTGATGCCCTCTTCGGAGTAAAGCAGCAAGTACTAAGAATAGAAGATTCATGGTGTAAAAAGACTGGACTACCAGTCAATCCGAGTAACAAGGATGCAGTTGTATTCACCAGACGGTATAACTGGGGAACCACGAGTACATTAAAATTGGCAGGACGAAAACTGGAAATCAAAGGGTAAGCTAAATATCTAGGAGTCATTCTGGATAAGAAGCTGTCATGGAACGAGAACCTAGAAAACAAGTGCAAGAAGATAGTAGCGACTCTTCGGCTCTGTAGAAGAGCCAGAGGAAAAATCTGGGGCTTAAAACGGGAGTCACTTATGTGGATCAACACAGCGATCCTGCGACCCAGACTAACATACGCGGCAGTCGTCTGGTGAAGCAGGGTCGAACTGCCTGCTGTGAAGTCCCGACTGGAAAGGATCAGGGGACTGATTTTTAAAGGTATCACCGGTGTCTTGAAGTCGAAGTCCATGATGGCCCTTGAGGCACTAATAGGTTAGGAGCCCCTCCATTTCACCATAAAGGCCGTAGCTGCGAAGGCGGACTGTATATTATATGTGGCAAACGATAGCAGTATCTCGACAGTTATGCGGATAACAGTTGATATCGCGAAGAGGCCGATACTAAGCATGCTAAGGGACAAAACATCCACTCGTCACTACCATTTCGACAAGAAGTACCGATTCAGTCCATCTACAAAATAAACATGGGCTCACGGTGAAGCACACCTGTCCAGTGATGGAGACCGCTGGTTGACAGATGGCTCCAGGAACAACGAAAACGATGGAGCAGGTGTATATCATAGAAGGAACAGAATGGGCTTTACAATTGCGATGGGGTCCTACGCAACAGTCCTAAATTCTGAGATAATGGTCATGCTCCAGTGTGTCTATAAGCTAATGGATTATGGAAATAAAAGAAACATTCGCATTTTCTCATACAGCAGGGCTGCTATCATGGCCCTGAATGGAACAACGACGACGTCGCTACTAGCATGGGAGTGCATAGCACTGAATAAGCTAGCGACAGAAAATCGAGACACTCTGCTGTGGATTTCTGGACACAGTGGCATCAGGGGCAATGAGATATCGGACGGGCTTGCAAAACTAGTAGCAAAGGCAAATTTTACTGGACCTGAGCCAGTTGTAGGCATTTCAGGTAGGCTAGTCACTAAAGATATTAATAGTTAGCTGACTGAAGAACATCAGAATGAGTGGGATATGAGTGGGAATGAATATTAATAATGATAACAACCCTTATTCTCCATCATGCCTTTTGCCACCCACTCCTTTTATCCACAACCTTAATGGCAAATTTTCTGACTCCACCCTCGTTTCCTCTGCGAATTTCTCTATCCCCTCCCACACTTGCATATTCGTATTGGCATAGTCTATCCCCGATATACTATCTAACTCATATACGTGTATTTTTCCTCTTCGTTCGCTGTTTCTATACCTTTCGCTTCCGCCTAGCCTCTATCTTCCATCCAATTTCTTCGAATCTCCCCCTCTTCATTTAGTATCTTATCTTTCGATTTCCTTTAGAAGCTTTCGTCTTCCCTGTAGACGTCCCCTTCCAGCCCAATTCTTTTAGTAAATTCTCCCTCCCCCAATACAAACATACTCTGCTCTCTCTTTTCTAGTGAGCCTTTTACCCTTTCTCTAATGCTTTCCTTCCCATCCTTATTGTACACATTAAAAAATTTACACGTCACCCCTCATATCTTCACTTCCCTTATTTTCACGCCCTTCCCCTCTTCTTCTTCATGAAGAACTGCCTCTAATCCATTCCTAAGCATTATAATCCTCCTGGAGCCTCTACCTATACCCTTTTGGCAATTTTGGTTTAACTCTATCCCATTCTTTTCTCATTACCCTTGTCTTAACCTGCCCTGCCACTTTAAGTTCCTGTATATACCTCCAGAAATCCTCATCTTTCTTCTTTACCTCAGCTACAATCCAGTACAGCACCTTTACTACTCCTCCAGCCTGCTTTACCCCACCCCTGTACTTCCTACGAAACAAATTCCCCTGCACTTCTTTCAAAACCCTATTTTCGCGCCCCTCCCTGTACTAAATTCCCTTGTATCTCTGTTGTTCAGCATTCTGTGCGCATCCATTTCCCTCATCGTCAAATCTTAATCCATGAAAAAGTTCTTATCCTTTATCCTATTTTTGTTTCGCATCACCTGCAACTTTTATTCTCAGCTTTCCAATTTCGTAACCGCTACTTCGTTCTTCTTTTTCCCCTCCATCCTAACATTATCTTCTATTATCTTCTGCCTTATCGCCTACACTCTCCCAAATATCTTCATTTTCACCCTCGCACTGTCGCCTACTTCTATTTCCGACCGATCCTTCACCTTCTCAAGCCTTTATTCTCCTCCTAGGCTTCCGCCCTGACACTCCACTTACCTTGCTAAAGTCTTCTGGAATGACTGTATTTTTTACCTGCAAAAACTGTGAAGTATGGAATTAAATGCAAAAAAGTATTTATCCGAAACAAATAGAACAAGCTATTTTATCTACCCACGGAGAAGCAGTAAAATAGCACTTTATTGTACTGTGACGAGCGCCACGTAAAGTGAGAGCAAGGATGAAGGAGAGAGTGAGAAGTGAAGGAAAAGTGAAAGAAAATAGTAAGAAGAATTCATTTCAAATCTAAGTTCAAGTACGAAGTGGATTTTCTACTTCTAATGTTTAGGTGAAAAATGGCGCAAATTTTATTTTCATGGAAAAAGTCATAAAAAACCATTAAAGTGATTGATTTTTTTCCATTTTTTCAAAAATATTGGAAATTTCGAAAAATATTTTTAAAGAGTTGTAAATTTCATTAAAGCCTATAAGTAACAGCTTTCGGGATATTTGAAGTTGAAGATAAAAAGTCAGACACATTTCATATGACATCCCTGTAGATCACATAGGTTCCTCGTTTTAACGTCTCATCGGAGGTCGAGTACGGACCCCTGTGATTGGTAAAACGAATATGTTAGGTCGAGGAGGTTTCCCGTTTTAACGTCGCCTGGTGGGAGTGGGGCGTCGATGCATTCCTATGACTGGTCACAAAAAAGTGTACAGTTTCTACCGACTGACGTCGTCTTGCGTCTGTCGTTAATTTCGGTTAAGTAATCCACTTATCCTAATATCAATAACATACAGTCAATCCTGAACCTACCCCGACAGCGTTGCGTCAACTCTTGGAAACATAAAATGCAGGATTACGGAATTCAGGTTTTACTGTACTTAGGTAAAATTATTGAGGGATAAATTAAATTCAAATTCGATGCGATTTCTCATAAATATTTGACAAACAATTATTCACACCGCTTAGCGAATCGAACCTTAAAATTCAACTTCGATTCCCCCGGAAATTCGAACATTTTCAGTTTACTGAAGTACCTTTAGAATAAATAACTTTTTTGTAAATAAAATATTTAACTGAAACTTTGGAAAATGTATCAGAAGCCCATAAATTACGTTTATGTACTCGTACTTTATTTGAGAAGGAATTTGGCTAAGAATTATTTACAAGAAAATTAAAGCTAGGACCATTTTTAAATCTATATTTTCTTTGTACCTTGACATTTTTTGAGCCTCAGAAATTTTGGTTTATTTAAAATGTCGGCCTTAAACTTTGAAAAATGCAAGAGCCGACAGTGAAGTACGTTTATGTCTTTTTTACATTTCCCAGGGATTTCAAATATAAAGAAATTTATTAGGTTCAACAAATTTCAAGGTTACAAAGAAAATGTCTAAAAAATTGGTCTTATTTTTAATTTCATTGAAAATAATTTTTAGCAAAATTTCTTCTCAAATGAAGTACATAATCGTAGTTTATGGTTTTCTGATCAATTTTGCAAAGTTGCAGTCCGATACTTTATGTAAAAAAGAAGTTCTTAAGTTCAAAAAAATTATTCAGTGAATTAATAAAGTGAGGTCAGTTAGATAGGTATTTGAGTGTGTCGCATGCCCTTCAGCGCATGAGACGAAATCTAACTTTTTTATATTTTTATTGACAGTCGAGGCTCTATCCTTTTAATTTACTTTATACTGGTGCAGGTATTTTTTTATACTGAAAACAGGCTCATTGAAAACAACTATTGTACTATACTGCTGACTTTGAAAATTCTATAAATCATGCTTGTTTTTTTCACAGACAACTCGTCAGCCCATTCAACGCCCAGAACAAGAAGTTTTATATCACGTATTGGGCAGAGTCGTGAAGATCAAAATCATCAAGGTAACCCAAGTATAAATAATAATGTATAACAGAAATTTTAATTGATCAAGAGTTTTGATCTTCACTGTTTAGAACCATTGAAATTCCTCAGAATCACTGGGAATATTTGTAGATCCGTAGAAACTTTTTGAATTTTTTAAAAACCTGACGAAATCGGTTAAGGTACGTTTAAATTATCTGGAATCACTTGAAATATCCTGAAAACCATTGAAATCCAATAATGTATTTGAAATATTTAAACTATTTTCCAATCTTGTCAAATTCCTTCAAATCTGGAAAATCCATTGAAATAATTTAAAATCCTACGTTGAATAAATTATCAAATATTTTGCTTTTATTATTATCTACCCAGCTTGCGAAAGCATGGAGGGAAAGATACTCGCCTGTGTGTGTGTGGGAGGCGGGGAGCAGCGCTAAATGTTGCTGATAATAGGCCCTGCTGCAGTAAATGGCAATTGCCTGCGGATGTCACCCTTACGTGTCAGAGGGAGGGGGGTCAAAGTTTTGAGCCAATACTATTGGAGTGGATGGCAAATGCCGGATAATGCTCCTTTTAACGAAAAGAAAAAAGAGAAGAGTGGTGGTAGCCCCTGAAGTTGGTGAGCCTTGGATGGTATCAGCCTTTACTCTTATTGCGAGCAATGCATCCAATCCGCTCATACACCATGGGACGTTGCGTTGACTCAAGGGCCGTAACAGTCTGACCCTTTTAATGTGGCCCTGGATTAGGCGTTGCTAAGAAGTTAAGATTGCCCATAAACTGATAACAAAAATAAAAAAAATGGAACAAAAGAAATTGTGAGTGGTAAACTCTGAAATTAAAGAAACCAACGCAAAATAAAAAGAATAGCATTGTTGAAGAAAAATGTACTAGCCGTATCAAAATCTGCAGCTACAGTTGTTCCGTAACATATTTCCATGCGCACTATGTGAGGCTAGCTCTGCGACAAACAGTAAATTAGGAACTCATAAAACAGACAAATCAGACAGATTGTTCAAGTCAGAAGCTCATAAAACAATGCTCCTAAATCCACAATTCGCACTTTAGCGCTCATTCAAAAACATATGATATTAATGCAAATGAATAAATTCCTCTCTCGCTGGAACGCCGGCATCGGGTCTGATCAGCACAGCGGCGAAAGAGATTTTCTATCTGAACACTAAGGTCCGCGCATATACTTTTTGAACACGGCACTGCCGATTAATATTTTTACTTTTACTTTATAAGTCTATTTCATTAACTAAAACAGATTTTCAAAACTTTTATCAATATTATGTGCTATACGTGCTAAGCTACCTGATATTTTGGAATACGTGTTGATCTACCTGATGCATGACTCGGTGTACATGGATCATCGACTCACCATTAGTATTTTTCTTGGGTATTCGAAAAATGAAAATTCTTTAAAAGCTCTTGTAGAGTCCGTTCTAAACTACCTGGTATGCAACTCAGTGAACCCGGGTCGTCGATCCGACATTTTAAATTGTTTTCTTTTTTTACAAAATTTAAAGTTTTTAAAAGATCTTGTAGAATACGTATTAAAGTACCTGGGGCTAGATTCGGTGCACCCGGATCATTGACTCGCCATTGATAGTTCTTTTGACAGTTAAGAGCATTTACATTTTTTTAAACTTCTTGTAGAATACGTGCGAAAAAACCTGGTGCATGACTTAGTGCACTCGGCTCGTCGACTTACCATTTGAAATTGTTTTCGTTATTTAAGAAATATAATTTATTAAAAAGTTTTCGCAGAAGACGTAATAAAGTACTCGGTGCTCGATTCGGTGCACCCGGATCATCGACTTTTCATTGGTAGTTATTTCGACAGTTGGCACAATTTTACTGCTTAAAAATTTCCCGTGGAATACGTGCTAAACGACCTGGTTTGCGAACCGCTGCAACCCGAGTCGTCGACTCACCATTTGGGCTTCTTTTCGTTATTCATAAAATTAAAATTTTTTAAAGTTCTCGTTGAATACGTAATAAACTACCTGGTACTCGATCCAGGGTATCCGGATGTTCGAGTTATCATTGGTAGTTATTTTGATAGTTGGCGCAATTTAAATCCTTAAAATGTTCTCCTAAAATACGTGACAAAAAACCTGGTGGAATTTTTTTCCTCATTTATAAAATTTATGTTTTTTAGAGTTCCCATAGAATAGCAATAAAGCACTTAGTACTCAATATGGTGTACTCGAATCGTCGAATTATCATTGGTAGTTATTTTGGCAATCAGTAGAATTTAAATTCTTAAAAGTTTTCGTAGAATGCGTAATTCACGAAATTTTTATTTTTTTAATTACTCGTAGAATACTTATAAAACTACCTGTTGCTTGGCCCGGTGCACCCGGACCTTCAACCCACAATTTTTATTTATTTTGACTATTGAAAAATTTGTTATTTTAAAAAAGTTTACGTAGAATACTATTAATCCTTTCTAAAAAGTGAAGAAAATTTAGTATATTGTGTCCATCTTCGAAAATGTTGCCAAAGTTCAATTTCTATTGAATCACGTTCGACCGTGGGCGAAGCATGGTAGAAAATTAGAATAAGATGTCGGATATTGATGTTGATGTTTTGACAATGGGTAGCTAGCATCATAGAATTTTTCATAGAAGAGTTGAAAATGGAATAGTTTTTTTTTTCATTCGTTTGTCTTTTATTCAACTGTTGAATTTCATAGCAGATTGGTCTCTGTAAAATTTAAAAGAAAAACATTTAAATAGAGAATTTGCATTAAGAGTAAGAAATTTAAAAAGAATACATTGTTCAATCGAAAATGGAATTTTTTTTGATAAAAAAGCTACTATTTTGTTTTTCATTTGTCTATTTAATTAAAAAATTCCTCTCTTTTCGTAAAAATTTGATTTGTAGATTAAAAAAATTTCCAAACTTGTAAACAAAAATTAGAAAATTTTCAGGTATTTTTTCATTTTGCAGGCTTGATTAAAGTTTTTCTGAAATCGAACAGGTATTTAAAATATTTTTCAAATTTCCTGTATGATTTACATTATGAATCTACATTTTTTCTGGAAGTAGTGATTGAGTACTAAGAAGTCAAAGAAAAGCTGGAAATTAAACAAAATTAAAAAATTTAAATTTTCATACAAAAATTAGATGGTCAAATTTCAAATTATAAAAAATCAAGTGCAACGAATTCCCTCCTTTCATTCAAATAGCTTGAAATCAAGTTGAATGTGTAAGTTAGTCACAAATGTTGATAAAAATGTAATAATAAATAATTTTATGAGTAGCTGCCCAAAAAATTTTATGTGATTAACGAAACTATCCATAAACATTTACACTGTTAAAGTTTACTAATTATTATTCAGGATTTATTATTTTAAATGAGATATGCAACAATTCAAAAAACTAAGGAAGATCCAACCTTAAGCATGCGTCAAGTTAAAATATTTCGCTGCAAATTGTTCTATTTACAAAATTAATTTTTCTCAATTTTTAAATTATTTTTCTGATAAAACGTTATTCTCATATTAATATGTACATTGAATTATCCTAATTGTACCATATTTCAAAATTTAAGGTCATAAAGGTTAATGAATTTTAAATTGAAAACGTTAAAACAGTCAATAATATGTAAGATAGTGAATTTGGCCATTTTTAAATTAGAACTATGTAAACTTGATAAATTAAAAATTTTAATTTACGAAATTTCAATGAGAACAAAATCAAATTCAAAATCCTATTTAACGTTAAAAAATCAAGTTGATGTGCAGAATTTCCGAAAATAAAATCAAGAATCTAAATACCAAATTTAGACAACCACTATAAACTGTTTCAATTGCAATCTAAAAAATTAAGCACTAATATTTTTTTTATCTAAAAAGAGAAGAAAAAAATTCTTCCTTTGCACCAAAATAAAAAAGAGAAAAGAAAAATTATAAAGCAATCAACCAAATCACCTTCCTTTTCTCTTTTATTTCCTTTATATCTTTTCTTTTTATTATTAACAAGCCAAAAGGGAGAAAAATTTGTTTAAAATAATCAGTAACGTTTCGGCACTCATACAACACCCTTATCAAGGCCTCCTCTTTTTTATTTTTGTCCGCAGGAATAATTTTTTTCTTTTATTTTTTAGGAAAAAAAATTCAATTCTTTCTTCAGTTTGCAATAGGAACATTTTATGGTGGTTGTCTAAATTTGGTCGTTAAATTTTTGATTATATTTCCAGGAATTCTGCACATTAATTATAAATTCTGTTGTGTGAAATCAAAAGCATTAATCGTTATAGCTTCGAATCCGACGAGAGATATGCTGGGTGAAGGTAGAGACCCTATAAGAAGAGAGAGAGAGAGAGACTGGCCATTCGCATCCCAAACACGCGCGGATTCAGAAAAGAGCTTTGTGGGAGGACCACTCAATAGTTATCATCTCCCCTCCACTCTCAAGGGGGAGGTTAATAATAATTTTATTTATTCTTCGCCCGATTCAAATCCGGGCTGAGGCAAATTTTTTTTTGTTCTTAAAACATTATTTGTATAAGAAAATCGTTTTAGCGAATCAAACCGGTATTATTTATAAATGAGCGCTATCATTTTCAATGTCCTAAATTAAAGAATAAGCCAACAAGTTTATGAATTCTCAATAATTATATCGTTTCAAGCATATTTAAGTTAAAAACATTAAAAACTAAAAGATTAAAATTTTTTATCGAACACTCTTTTAATTAGAAGTTAAATTATTTTAATTTTGAGTCGCTGCAAATGAATAATTGTTCAATTTTTATTTATACATGAAAACATTTTTAAAAACCTTTAAATTTCTCTTGAAATTCATTTGTCAAAATAAAAAATTATTGTCTATTTTGTAAGGAATCTAAACTTTTTTCATATTTTGAAACCTTTTAAAATACTTCAAAAGCTTCGGAATTTTTTGTTTGAAATCATAGAAAAGCTACATTTTGTTTAAAATGCTTTGACATCTTTTAAAGTTTCAACTTATTTTCTAACTTGTTCGAAACTTCTAAATATCTCCTAAACTTATTCCTATTTTTTTCAAATTCATAACTAATCAATTGTTATTTATTTATCAAAATTTGCTTTTGTTTTGAAATATTCCTAAAAATTCTGCTGAAATTAATTTTTCGAAATAAAAAATCATTTTGAATTTTACCAGGAATCTTAGGACAATTTTTTTACTATATTAAAACCTTTCATAATCCTTAAATGTTTTACAATTTTAATTTAAAAGTTAAAAGTTTTTCCTCAACGTACAGTACCCGAATTTTTTCTACACGAATACATTTTTATCTGTTATTCACACATCAAAATTCAACATTTTCACTCATAAATAAAATTTCTTTTGAGCAGAAGAATAAAATTAGCATTGTGACGTTCACAGTTTGAGTTTAGCTCTCTGAAATTGTAATGATTCAAGACTTTCTGTTTCAAAAAATTTAGTTTCGAATTCTTTAGTTTTTAATATTCAATTTTAAATAAACACTCAAACATTGCTGACTATTAAAAAATGGCTCGTTTTCATAATTAAAAATGTTTAAATGGAAAAGGTTAAAAATGGTATATTTTATACTGAAACAACAGAATGTTTATAAAGTTACAGTCGGAAGTTTACGTTTGATTAACTACTAAGGCTTTTGAATTGAAGTAGTTTAATTTTTAACGTCAAAATCTGGAAATTGTTTAATTTTAACTGATTTGGAATCTCCCTTTAAAATCATTAAATTATTGTTCAATTATTGATATAGATTTCCAAGCTTCTTAAACTGTTTCATAGTGACTGTATTTTTTTAACCTGCAAAGCCTGTAAAGTATGAAATTAAATAAAAAAAGTATTTATTAGAAGATATTGTTACAAACAATTTTTACCAAAATATTTTTTTATTAATGAAAAAAGCATATTACACACTCCCAAGCAATTACAATCACTTTTTTGGGGTGTAGTTCCGAAAGCGTCTGACCTCTAATTTTTTTAAACTACGCATACTTATGTGTTTTGACGCGCTGATTACAAAAATCATAGTGAAAAATTGTGCAAATTTAATTTTCATGGGAAAAACCTTCAAAAACTTATTACGTCTTGGTTTTTTTCATTTATTTCCATGAATATGAAATAAATCGAAAAATATTTTTAAAAAAAGTTTGAGATTCCGTAAAAATTCACATTTCAAATTTTAGTCCATACATAGGTTCAACCCATAGGTAGGTTCCCCTTTCCAACGCTTAATGAGGGGTCGTAAGGTATCCCTGTGACTAGGCATAGAAATTATGTAGGTCACGTAGTTTCCTCTTTTTAGCGTTTCATCGAGAGCCGAGACAGGTCCCTGTGACTAGTCACACAAATAGGGTGCCGAAATCGGACCCTACTTTCCGATTGTCTGAAATTTTCAAAATATGTAGAAAATATTGTTATCTAACGATTCGTACCCTCTTCAGCTGATTCCACCGTTTCAAAAGTCAAATGCGATCAATTATGTTTAGTACTTTTGCATGTGTCTCCCATAGCTGACATGGGCAATCACCACATTACAGAGTCTATTATGGAAACGAAGCTTACCATTGAGCTTAAAAATTACAGATATAAAGAAAAATATCGTGCGGATTTGATTTTCAAAAATAACAATTATTAACGGTTTAGTATAAAAGATATAGTGTTGTATAGAACAATGCTTCTGTTCTGGCGTGGCACATGGTGGGGGTAGGCAGTGACGATATGGCAACACTGTCACTCAGTATTTCATAGCTGAGTATATACATTATGAACTGTGGTTAGACCATGGAGAATGAGCCTCTATAACTGCACAACGCCGTCAACACAATTTTCTCCGAGAATGAAAATTCCACGTTGGCACTATCGTTGGATTACGAACTGTTACTGTGATTGTGTGTATTCTTATATAAGACGCTTCTATGTGAGTATACAAACTCAATTAAAATTGTTCACCAATGGTTAGGAGAGAACTTGTAATTTCTTGCATCTGTCTGAGCGTAAACTTTTGAATGTAATTGTCGCGTGACGACTACCTTAAATATTTCTACCGGCAGTCTAGGTTCTATGCTTGAAATTTGATTTTTACCGGTACCACTAATTTTTTTCCGAAAGCCGGATTAACTTGAAAAAATTCATAAATCTTTCTTTCCTTTTCTCAGATATATCGTCACATCAGTCAACGCCCAGAACAAGGCCCTTTATATCACGCATTGGGAAGAGTCATGAAGATAAGAATCATCAAGGTAACTCTAATACGAGGTCTGTTAAAAAAATACGCGGATTGAGGTCATGAAAAAGTGCTTTATTTGGAAGTTACACTTCTGGGTCTCCTTCAAAATACTCTCATCCCTAAAGCTCACACTTATCCCAACGGTGTTTCCACTTGTTGAAACAGTCCTGGTATGCTTCTTTTGTGGTGGCTTTCAGCTCCTTCGTCGCATTTGCCTTAATCTCCGAAATCGTTTCAAATCTTCTTTCTTTAAGGGTTTTTTAAGTTTTGGGAACAAGAAAAAATCACAAGGAACAAGGTCAGGTGAGTGTAGGTGGTGGGGAAGAACAGTAATCGAGTATTTGGCCAAAAACTCACGAGTTCTGAGTGATCTGGAGCGTTGTCGTGACGCGGTGCATCTTCAATTTCTCGGTCAAAATCTCGTAACAAGATCCAACCGATATCCCACACTCTTTGATAAGCTCCGTAATGGTCAGACGTCGATTTTCGCGCACCAGGGTGTTGATTTTGTCAACACCTGGGTCGTCAGTTGACGTTGAAGGACGCCCAGGACGCTCATCATCGTTAATCAACTGTCGGCCACCCTTGAAACGTTCATGCAACTTGAAACATGCAGTACGCTTCATGGCAACATCATCGTAGGCCGTGTTGAGCATGGCAAATGTTTCAGTTGCAGATTTCCCGAGTTTCACACAAAATTTCACAGCAATTCGTTGCTCTTTCAGGTTGTCCATTTTAGAATCCGACAAACAAAAAAAAACACTCTTTCTTAAAACCGTGTAGCTTATCAACAAAGGAAGATACCTGCGACGGGAATACCGCGTTTTAAACAGCTGATCTGTGCGAACTTAGCGACACCAAGCGGATTCTCCTGAAACCAACTCGAGCCGCGAAATTCAAATAGTCCGCGTATTTTTTGAACATACCTCGTACATAAAATAATATACAGAGGCGTAGCCAGAGCAGGCTTGGGGGTTCAAGCTTCCACCCCCCAAAACTAGGTATTTTTTTATGATTCATTTCTTTCCCCTTCCCCACGTTTTGCCTATAAATAAACTTGAAGCCCCCCCCCCCCTTAACTGGAAGTATAACAAAAGTGTTAATTGATAGATAGCTTTTATTTTCAGAGATTCAAACCACGTTTGTATGATATTCTTTTAAGAGACAAAATATTCTACATGCATGGATCCCCGTTCTCAATATTTCAATTAAAAGAAATATTAAAAAAGGGTATTAACGCGGAATTATATATTTTATTTGTTTTGACTGATCGGAAAATCATATGTATTTCAGCAAGCACCTTTTAGTAATTATTTTCTTTAAGATTGGACCTTAACGAAAAAAATATTATAGGAAACTCACTATAGGACTATCATGATTTTCTCAAAATGAAGCTCCCATCATTTTTCGGTGACCATACGAAATTCGTTTTATAGAAGATCATTATGCAGCAAATAATGATAGGATAGTTAGCTTCGGAATAAATTATTCCAACATATTACAGGTTTATTTCAGATTACTAATATTTTTTCAGAAAAACATTTTACGCAAAAACCTCTGCAAATTCCCTTAGGCTCTTTCAGTTCTTAGAAATACTTAAAATCCCCTAAATTCATTGAAAGGCTTGTAGATCTTTTTCTGAAAGAAATAGGCATGTGTAAGTTTGTATTTAACATTGTATTCTTGCTAGCCATAAAAAGCAATTTGTTTATGTTGACCATGATTTTGATTGGGGTAATGTGAACATTTTTCATAGTGATAGTAATAAGAGAAGCAGAACATTTATGAAGATGCTTCACGTTATGAAGAAAAAATTTCTTTATTCAATTAGAAACTGATCTGAACAAATTAAAGAAAACTTATGCTATGATGAATATTTCAGGATATTTAAGAATATTGCAATTACATTTGTGATATATTGCTCCATTTGTTTTTTTTCCTTAATATGGGATCTGCATGAGTGCTGAAATATGGGTGATAACTTTGTAAAAATGTTTTTTCATTATGATTTGAAAGTTTTTCTTATTATTTTTTCCTTTTCTTATTCTTGTCCAAAAACTAATTTTTTCTTTTGAAGAAAATTTTTAACTTTTTTCCATTTGCAATAAGAAAATATCATGGTTTTTATCCAAATTTGGTTGTTGGATTTTAGTCTTCATTTCTAGGAATTCTGCACTTTATTATATATTTTTTCTGATCTTAGTATTTGTTTTTAAGATTCAAAGTGAATTTCTATCACTTGCACCAGAAAGCTCACTATTGCCACTTCAGTCTCCATTCTGAAAAAAGAGTTCCATTTATTTTACGTGACAGTTTTTCTTTTTCAATCCTACCTGGACTTTATATGATGTAAAGTTTGATTCGCTCGTTACTAGAAAAGGACTTTTCTAAAAAGAATCTAATAGGACCTGCTTGAAAATTCTGACTTATACTAAATCGTTTGCCTTTTTAGCATGAAAATGAACAAAATCTGTTATTTGCAAGTTTTGTTTGACTTCAAGATTGCCCTTAGCATCTTCTAGTTTGTTTTCATGTATAAGTTTTTTTATGTAAATTAATTAATCGTTTCTAATACTTTAGATGTATCACATATCGCAGTATGTCTTTTTCTGGTTTCTGTTTTGGCTTTTGAAAAATAAAGAAGACCTTTAGTTTGTGGCGGTATCTTTGTACAATTAATAGTTATACGAGTAGTAGTTTGAGGAGCTGCACCGTATTTCATTGTAATTTCATGCGTTGGGTAAATGATCGTATTCTTTTATTCCAATTCAGTTTCTTTGTTAAAAAAATTGATTAATTTCTGGAAATATAATAATGTTTGTTAATATGTTTTTCATCTTAGAAGTAATTTTCATTTGAAACCTTGATTTCTAAAGGGATCTTCAAGGAATTCATTTAAGAATATTTGAATTTCTTTGACGGGTAGTTTTTCTTTAGTACTAATGTAACCTTTTTTATGATATTTCTTCCTACTGCTATCTTTTATTGTTCACACGGTTTTTTAATTCTTTTGAATTTACTTCCTTAACCGATACCTTGAATTCTCTAAAATCCTTGAATTTTCTCAATATTTTAAATTCTCTAAATTTCATAAATTCCTTAAATTCCTTGAATTTTCTTAATTACATGAAATCTGTGTAATCCTTTAATTTCTTGAATTTCATAAATTCTGTGAAATACTCGAATTGACTGTATTGCATGAATTCTGTGAAATCCTTGTACTCTCAGAATTCCTTGAGTTCCTTGAATTCTGTAAATTGTTTTAATTCTTAAAATTCCTTAGATTGGCTGAATTCCTTTTGTCCTCTGCACTTATTTTTATCTTCGAGTTTCATTAATTCCTTGACTTCTTTCACTTCGTTGAATTTTATGAATTTCTTTCATTTTCCGAATTCTTCAGTTTCTCTACAGACCTTCAATTCTTTTAAGTCCTTGAATTGGCCTTAGGGTAGATAATGATAGTTCGGCAACCCCCCCCCCCCCTAACGTATCATAAATGTGTCATGAGATTCGAAATTTCATTCTAAAAGCCAGAGAAACTATCAAGACGCAAGCAGTGCCAGAGACAGAAACTTCTGTATTTCGAAAGCGTTAGAGGTACAAAAATCAAAACTCGATGCCAGATTTGCGAAGTTTTGTTGTCTCAAAATAAAATTTTTGGACCAGAAATCATGTCAATCTCATAGACTAGGATGAACTCGAAGTGACAGTCACCAATCTTAGCACACTTAACATCAGACGAACGTGAAATTCTGGTTGATCAACAGGGTGAAACATTAGAAGATTGACCGATCTAATGACTTAATCAGGGCCTCGATACAATCGAGAAAGTTAATGTCCTCTTTCATAACCAAATCTCAATTCATACTCACTTAGAAGTGAGTGTTTAATTAAATTACATTCGCAAGGTTACTTCTATGGGATGGGTGTAAGCTGGGACTCTGAATCAGCAACTTCCTTGTGGTGGGTTCTGGGTAGTGAACAAGGAAAACTAGCAAATAGCTACATGAAAGCTTGAGATACTTGCGCAATTATTAAGAAAATAAATTAATTTATGAACATTTAAAAAAAATAACTCACAACTTTTATTTCAGAACCACACCTAATGACATTTCATATAACGGAAATGTTATTTAATATTTTTCTAGGGCTTCTTTAATACGCAAGATTGAAAGCACATGTGATTACAAAAATTGACCTTTTTCAGCTATTTTTCAGTTTTATCGAAAATCGTTGCTTCAATCCGATAAAAACCTCCTCAACCTAAAAAATGTATCGCAGCCCTTATATTTGAGTAAATTTGTATATCATACCACACCATCAGGTCGCCCCGAAAATAATTAGTTTTAACCCATAAACCACATTTCCGAAATTATGCACTTACGCCCTTATGGCTCAAAACCCTTCAGTTAATCTTTCGATAACCACAAATAATAATTTTTTTACAGAAGTAGATACTTCAGGCGAAGGTCCATCCAGGCAATATGGTGGCCAATCGTCTCAGCAATATATTGGCCAGTATCCTCTTCTGTCATCTGGCGAAAATTCTAATGATCCTAATCAGCAATTTGGACAGAAATCATTCAGGCCACAAGCTGGTGAATCTTCTCACGAGTATCCTTACCAATATCTTACCTTGCATGAGCACTAAGCTAATGTGGAATATCATAAATTAATTGGCTCACATAACCCGTCTGGGTCAAATGGTGACCAATTTCTTGACCAAATTAGAAACCAATATCCTCACCATACTATTCCAAATAGACAATTTCCTCCACCTAACCTAGATCCTCCACATTACTCAAGGCTTCCAAATGACCCACCGTTCCCAGGTGGCCATGAACCAACTTCTACAATGAATTATTTAAACAGAGTAATTGGGATTTGGCGAGATCGTCGTTCTAAAGTGTACCATGTTCAAGTTGTAGGTTCAAATATTTATCCAGATGAAGAGTATAAAAAGCATAACATGTACATAACCCGTGGTATATTTGAGACAGAATTTCATATTGTCGTTTACATAAATCAACGTGCCGAACTTATAGGAGCTACGCTTCCACCGGAAAGAGCAGGTAAAAATTATTCTGGAATAAGTTTTTTGTGTTTGTGAAACATAAAGAAACAATTAAGGCTACGGATGCAATCAGTTAACAATCGCGCTAAAAATTATCGTCTAAGAGTCTCGTGTAATACATTTTTTCCTCAACTCAACTTTTTTTAAATATATTAATATTTTTGTATATCAAATATTGTTGAAGCTGTTTGAAATATGGTATAAACATGCAGCATACTCTAGCGCTGTCAACAAAATAAAGAAGCAAATTAAAGTTGCCTCTCGTTTGATAACAATTTATTTTAGCTGTTTAAAAACGTTGGAAAAAACCCTAATGCAGGATTTTCTGATCGATTTACTGAAAATTTACGGAACTAGGTATGTGATTAGAAAGTATACTGTGCCGCCATCGATAGCTCTGTGATGATTATTCACAATCAGGTAGCCTACTTGTTTCTGGCGACACCGAATGCTTTCTTTAAAAATACCTAATTCAATGCATTTTCAATAAATTTATCTGACAATTTCGAAAAACCTTTCATAAATAGAAAACAGTGGGCATGTTAAATTTCGTTTTTAATTTTGTACGCATCACACGAGTACGTTTATGTTTGTGACGAATTTCTAACTATTTTAATAATATTTGGTTGAGGTTATTATAGAAAAAAGTTCCTAGGTGATCATATCTTATGAGAAAAATTCTTACAGACGGAAACTTAAATAGCTTTGATTTCAATTTTGCAATAAGAAAACATATTTAATTTGTGCTTGTAGTACAAACGTTTTTTTAATTATAATTAATTCTTAAATTATCCAAGTCACACAGAAAAATGTTTGAAAAATATTTTAGATTAAAAGATTTTCAAAATGGAAAATTACTAATGTTTTAGCTTGAAAACTTTAAAAAACAACCTCTAAAGTGTTGAAAGCCACATAATTAAACAGTTTTATCTAATCTCTGATGTTTTACAACTTGTTTCAGTTAGTGTGGTAAAATTAGTTTAATAACTCTAATTTATAAAAACACAAAATTTTGTATCTAAGTAATTTAAAATCAAGAAATTAATAATTGTGATATTGTAGGCTAAACCTTAATTTTAAATATAAACTTGATTTACAAATGTTTCTAAACAGCAGTAATAATGAAAAAGAAAATCTTAATTGCAAATGGCTCTTTAAAATTGGGAAGTAATTCTGTTCTTAAAATTTTGCTACGGCACTGGTAGCGATAACCAAAAAATTATTAGTACGGAGAATAAGATATCTGAAAATTTCAAATTTATTTAGCTATTATTTTAAATGATTACTTTTAAGTTTTGAAGATTTAAAAAAATATCTAGAAATATTCAAGGAAATATTAGAAATTTTTTTTTATTTTTAAGAAATATAACCAATTTCAGGAAAAACTAATTGTTTCTACAGATATTCAGGAGAATTTAAAACATTAGAAAATAATTTAAACCTTGAAAATTTTGAAAGCAATTAGAAAATAATTTTCTTTGTTTAATATTGTTAGAAAAATTCTAAATTATTATCAAAAAAGCATCTGGAATATTTTAAGACGATTTTTTTATTTTTTGAAAAAAATCGAATCATTCTGAAAGATGTTTAAAAAAATGCGTTTTTGTAGAGTAGGCAACTTATGCTGGCAACGAAAATGTATTTTGATAAAACCGCATCTGCTAAAAGCATTAATTAGGAAACAAATAAATCAATTGCCATTTAATATAAAACGAATAAAATTCTATTTTACGTATATTTAGATACATTTATGACATTTTTCAAAAATTAACAAATTTAACAGTTGCTGAGATGTATAAAAATAGAGCGATCATTTTCCATATTCTAAGAAGATTCTTACAATGAGTGATTATTCTTTGAAAAATTATGTTTTAAATATTTTTTATGATGAAGAACATAAGATTCTTCATGAGTTTAGCGCGTATGCCTTTACATTAATGCAATGCTAATAAGTTACAGCTTTTTTATATATTTGCAAATTTTAAACGTAAAAACCTCTTCTTCTAATTTTAATTGATTTATACGAATTCAATTATAAATATAATTGTATCTTTCATGCTTTGAAGCCAAATACTTATAAACTGAATAAAAATTAATGCTAAGTTCTTGAAATTTGTCAAAAAGTCATTCATTCATAACCTGTGAAACAAGAAGTGTCGTGAATGCCGTAATTACAAAACAGCTTGTCAAAGCATACATTAATAGCATAACTTAAAAACATTTATTTAAAAAATTTTTTTATAATAATTCAATAATATTTTATTTCTGCAATAACTATCTCGAAAGTGAGGACTTTCATGCCGCTAAATAATATGCCAAGTACTTCAATCCATCAGATTGTGCGGGAATATTAATGGCGCATGTGCACTTCAGAGATACGCAGTTTTACGCACCTGCAAAAAAATATTCTTTAAAAATTTGTGTAGCTTGGGACGCACGTTAGAAGTTTAATTTTGATAGAATAGTTAAGTGGAAAGAATTCATAGAATTCAAGAAATTCAATAATTATACGGAATTCGTGCAAATCAGGAAATTCACGGAATTCATAGAAGTCCAGAAAATCATCAAATTCACTGCATTTATGCAACTTGTATAGTATTTGCGAAGTTAATGGAATTCATGGAATTCGCGAAATACACGGAATTGATGGAATTAAGGAAATTTGCGGAATTCATCGTATTCGCGAAATTCGTAAAATTCGCGAAATTCGTGGTATTTGCGGAATCCGTGGAATTATCTGAATTCCCGGAATTCATCGAATTCGCGGAATTCTCGGTATTCATAAAAATTAATGGAATTCATAAAATTCCTTGATTTCGTGAAATTCCTGGAATACACTGAATTAATAGAAGTACTGAAATTTGCGGAATTAACGAAATTCACGAAAAAAGAAGGAATGCATTGATTTCAACTCATTCATAGAATTCCGTGAATTAATCAAAAATAAATTAAAATAATAAAATTGCCACATAATTTTCTTCGTTGGTTTTTTCGAAAAAAAGCGTATCCCAAATACTTATTGTTTCACTAAATAAATACAATAATACTTATTCGATTGACAGGTTTGGCGTGTTAATATAACAATTATTAAAATTTGCATTAGAGTAGTATCTGTGGAAAGATTCTCTTACAATTATATTTTTCAAAGTAAAAAATAATTTTTAACTGCCCAAGGAATCTGGAGAAAAGTAAACCTCTTACAACTGTTGTAAGTAGCCTAATTGTTGCACATTGTTACGGAAAAAATACATGTTATATGTATATACT